>NW_015549608.1:589070-596172 GCF_001515605.1 Sinocyclocheilus anshuiensis
TATATTATATAATAATAATAAATTATAATATTATAATAAATTATTATTTAATTTATAGTGTTGTATAATATAATAAAAATTATATTATATTTTCCTATAATATAATAAGAATAAATATTAATGTCTAGCATTTCAACAATACATATCCAGTATAATACATTTAAAATAATAATAATAGACAGTTAAATTCACAGTTAAATATTTAACAAGAATCAATAAATATTTAGTATAATATAATGCATTTTTTAAAATGTTATATTATATAATAATAATAAATTATAATATTATAATAAATTATTATTTAATTTATAGTGTTGTGTAATATAATAAAAATGATATTATATTTTCTTATAATAAGAATAAATATTAATGTCTAGCATTTCAACAATACATATCTAGTATAATACATTTACAATAATAATATTGTTAATATTAAAATACAAAAATATATATATAGTGTATGTTCTAAGCACTAATACCAAGCATTAAGTGTAGTTTCTTCTTTTCTCGTGGAGTGAGGAAGGATGTGTCTCCGGCAGCAGTGACGCGACCGATCTGTGGCATCATGGGAACTATTCGGCTGGTGGCAGGTTCGATCTCTCTCAGGATTAATGCACTGATTAACTCAAGGTATTCTGAACTCTGGTTTGATGCATCGTGTTTTCTCAGGCACGTATCTCATCGTCATTACAAAGAAGAAGAAGGTGGGCGATTTGCTCGGTCACGCCGTCTGGAAAGCCACTGATTTTGACATCATTTCCTACAAGAAGACGGTTCTTCATCTGACTGATACTCAGGTGAGTTCTGCAGCTTTCCGTGTGTTTCCATCGAATGTGTTGTTATTTGGACTGGACGTTTGTCCTCCGGATTTATGGCACGCTTGAGCGTCTCTTTATTTAACCCTCATCCGAACCTATAACAAAAGTGTCCCTCGCGGGTCAAAATGACCCGAAGGCTAAAAATGACACTATTTTTTTTTTTTGGTCCAGAAATCTTTTATTGATCCATTTTTATAATTTTTTTTCTAAATATTTATGTAGGTTTTTCTATAATTTTTTGGTGATTTTTATTATATTTACTAGGGATGCACCGATAGGATTTTTTGGGACTGATACCGATTGTAACAAACACTTATTTGCCGATACCGATATTTTTCACTTCTTCTCTTATTTGAAATTTTGCCATCAAAATAGATAGTATTTTGATCATGTTTTAAATCCGCAAAGTTCAAAAACACCTGCATTAAATTATACTAGCAGTTTTATTACTGCATCATCAAATAATTTCTAATGAACATGGATTAGTTTAATGTGCACTTCTCGTGCTGTGTTTTGTTTAGCTCTTGTGATTTTTTTGGCGTGAAAAAGGATGCAATAAACTTAATAAAACATCAGTAAAGTTTTGGTCATCATTCAGATGAGGTCCGCTACACATATGAAAGTTACAAAAGTTATTTAGTCAAGAATAGTGTGCAATCTTTTGTTATTTGATTAGCATTAAAGTGCAGACAGCAGCGCTAGGATTATGCAACAGACATTATACAGCTCAGTGCCTTCACGCAGTTAATTAATAAACCATAGGTTTGTTATATCGGCTTTTTTCCTTATATAGCCGATATGCCGATGGTTGTAAATTGAGGAAAAATCGGCCGATACATCAGTGCATCCCTAATATTTACCTTTTATTCTGGATATTTTTTAAGAAAATATAAGCAAATAAGCAGTTTTTGTACATTATTACACCAAAAAAACAAAACAAATAAAGGCACAATTTCAGTCCTGTTTCATCAAAAACCAACAGATGGCCTTGGAATTGAGTCACATGGTTACAGCCACTAGAGGGGCCTATAGAACCCTATGGAGATTTTTAACTGAGCAAAACAAGTGAAACATTAGAAATGAGAAATCTTGAGGCTTCAATTTGGTTGTTTATGGATATATTGAAACATTACAAAATCTATATTTTGTTAAAAAAAAAAAAATTCTAACTGAATTATAACCTAAACATATGTATATTCATACAATCTCATAAATATGAAATAAATATATAATATATTTTTTTAAATATAAATTACAAACTCATTGGTCTCCACCACATCACTCAAATTTAACTGTGTTAAGTAAAAAAAAATGGAAAAATGACAGTCATATCCCAGCAGAAACATGAAACGTATTATAATGTGTTCTATGGGAGTGTGTATACCATGTGTGTGTTTGTGCGTGTGTGTGTGTGTATGTGAGTTTTTTCTGCATTGGGGATATTCTGTAGTCTCAGCCCTTCGTTTGGGTATAAATCTTTACTGGATTGTCTCAGATTTTGTATATAAAAAAAATCAAATGTAATAAAAAAATGCTGTTTTCTCGTAAATTCCATTCATTCCTATGTGGGTCAAAATGACCCGCGAGGGACACTTTTGTTACTTTTTTTCTTGCACCCATTTAAACTCCTCGAATCCACTCAGTTTGTTTGTGCGTATTCCTGGTGCAAGTGTGACTAAAGTAAAGAAATCTTGGACCGGTACGTACGATCAACACACGATTTTTAGAATTTTTTTGAAAATCAGTTTTGGGTCAAAATGACCCGAGGGACGGATGAAAGTTAAACACGACCAAACCGAATGCCTCAAAATGTATTTCGAGCAGAGATATTTTTGTTTTGCTGTAAATTTTTATATTTTTATTGCCAGATCTCAAGAAAAGTTCACAAAAGCTCACATTTTACCCCAATATAAAAAACAAAACAAAAAAAAACACGTTATTAATTATAATGTTTTATAATAATAATCATTTTAAGTTGTTGTTGTTGTTGTTGTTATTATTATTAATTATAGTGTATTGCATTATTATAGTATAGTATATTATATTATAATATAATATCATAAAAATGATATTATATTTTCTTATAATATTATAAGAGCATAAAAAACAATATCTAATATTCAAACAATAAATATCCAGTATTATACATTTAAAATAATACTGACGTTCAATATTTAAGTATAATATAATGATATTATATTTGATATGATACATTTTTTATCATTAATATGATAAAATGATATATTTTCCAAAAATATAATACAAATAAATATTAATGTCTAACATTCAAACAATAAATATCCAGTATAATACATTTAAAATAATAATACACAGTTAAATATCTAACATTAACCAATAAATATTTAGTATAATATAATAAACTTTTTAAAAATGTAATGTTTTAAAAATGTTAAATAATGTTATATATTATTACTATTATTATAAATTATTATTTAATTTATAGTGTACCCCAATTAAAAAAAACATGTTATTAATTATAATGTTTTATAATAATAATAATTTTAAGTTGTTGTTATTATTATTATTATTATTAATTATAGTGTAGTGCAATATTATAGTATAGTATATTATATTATAAAATTATAATATAATAAAAATGATATTATGTTTTCCTATAATATTATAAGAACATAAATACTAATATCTAACATTCAAACAATAAATATCCAGTATTATACATTTAAAATAATACTGACGTTCAATATTTAGTATAATAAATAAATAAATAAAAGAAAATTATATAAATAAAATGGAAAATATGTTTCTTAAACATGCTGCTTTTTCTTAAAGCAAAATAATGAAAAAAATATTTTAATGATTTTAGGATGTCGTGACCATGTTTTTAACAGATTTTGTGAGATTCACCCTTTTATGGTTTTAGTTTGTTAAATAAATCAGACAAACTGCACTAGAGAAATATTGTAACATTGTTTTCAATTATTAATATTAATATTTTGTTGTTTAAGTTGCATTAATGTTCAGTGTTGGGTAAGTTACTCTAAAAAAGAAATTAATTGCTATCTATTAATTACATCTTCAGCTGCGTAATTAGATTACTGTTTATGACTAATTATTACAATTATTATTAATTATTACTGCCTTTAAAATGTATTGCATTACTTACTACTAATTGCTTTCTAAATCTCATATCAGTTGAACAATACGAGACATGAAACTATAATAAATAATATAAAATTGCATAAATGATTCTTGAACTGACCAAAGTATTCAAAAGGAGAAGGATACGTTAAAAACATATATTTTAATATTAGACGTTCAATTTTGATGTTAAATCCACTGTTTTATTGTTGTATTTAATGCAACTGCATCAGAAGTGACTATAATTAAAAAACAGAAGAATTAAGAGTAATCCCTTACTTTATGTTACAGTAATTGATTACTTAGTAATGCATTACACCCAACACTGCTTATGTTGCATTCAAAAAGAATAATTGAAAGTAGCATTAAAAAATGTTATTCTACAACAAGTGCATTCAGTCAAGTTTAAAAAAGCATTCTTATTGAATCTAATAAAGTCTGTGTGGATCTTTCAGATGCAAGACAACAAGGCCTTCCTGTCGATGATCAACAGCGTCCTGAACGCAGATGGTTTCTACTTCTCCACAGACTACGATCTGACGCACACTTTACAGCGGCTGGCTAACACCAGCCCCGACTTCCAGGAGATGACTCTGCTGGAGCGCGTGAGAGAGAGACGCTTTCACATCTCTGTCATAAAACATGCCATAATCCTATAACGCTCATCGGGTGAAGAGGTCATGTGACTTCATGTGGCTTCTGTGGGTCTTAAATCAGAGCAGAAAGTCTTGAATTCATAAAGTCGTGGCATTAAATGTTGCATGCTCTGCAAAAAAGTGAGCATGAATGAAAAGTATTTCTGTCTTGTTTTCCAGTATCTAAACATCCTTAAATCAAGACACATTTACTGGAGATGCGAAATGAACACAAAAATTGGGATCAGTAAGATTTTTGTTACTTTCGAAAGAAGCCTCTTCTGCTCACCAGAGCTGCATGTATTTGATCAGAAATACAGAAAAACTGTAAAATTGTGAAATATTATTATAATGTAAAATAGCTGTTTTCTATGTGAATATCTGTTAAACTGTAATTTATTTCTGTGATCAAAGCTGTATTTTCAGCATCATTACTCCAGTCTTCAGTGTCACATGATCTTCAGAAATCATTCTAATATGCTGATTTGTTATCAAAGTTTTGGAACCTGAATAAATGAATGAATAGTTAAAAAGAACATCATTTACTTAAAATAGAAATCTTTTCTAAAAGTATAAGTCTTTACTGTCGCGTTTGATCAATTTAACACATCCTTGCTGAATAAAAGTATTAATTTCTTTCAAAAATAGAAAGAAAAAAATTACTGACCCCAATATACCCCAATATTTATTTTAAATAAATGCTGTTCTTTTTAACTTTTTATTGATCAAAGGTTCCAAAAAAAATATGAAGCAGCAAAAACTGTTTCTAACTTTGATAATAAATCAGCATATTAGACTGATTTCTGAAGATCATGTGACACTGAAGACTGGAGTAATGATGCTGAAAATACAGCGCTGCATTACAGAAATAAATTACAGTTTAACACATATTCACATAGAAAACAGCTATTTTAAATTATAATAATATTTCACAATTTTACATTTTTTTCTGTATTTCTGATCAAATAAATGCAGCTTTGATGAGCAGAAGAGACGTCTTTAAAAAACATGAAAATTCTTATTGATCCCTACTGATTAATGAAGTCTTGTTTTCTGAGAAATTGATCAAAATGAAGTGAGTTTATGCTTAAAACAAGATCAAATATCTCAATGAATGAGATATATTAACTTGTTTTTGCTTTGAATGTCGTGTATTTTTCTGATATTTTATATTTTCAGATATTTGATCTCGTTTTAATCATAAACTCACTTCATTCTGATCAGTTTCACAGAAATCAAGACTTATTTTATGCCATTTTGCTTCGCAAGTAAATATATCTTGATTTAAGAATCTAAGACATTTTCACTAGAAAACAAGACAGAAATACTGATGAAAAAATCATGTTTTTGCAGGTTATTTTCATGTTTTAGTGGTTGAGAGCAGAGGTATTCAAGCCATAAGCTTTTTATATTTTGTTAAATGTATTAAAAAGGAGATCTGCTGAAAGATGCATTCTCAAACAAGACATTTACATCTAGAAACCATTTCAGTTTATTCCATAAAATTTATTTTTGTCTTTAAAAGGTCTTAAATTTACATCCATAAAATAGAAACCCTGAATTAAAAAATCCAATGAAATAAATAATCCCTACTGTATTGAGCGGTTCAAACATTAATGTGAAATAGAGAAGCATTTGAGAGTTTGAGTTCTACAGATGGTGGCGCCAGAAGCAGATTTGGTAGCGTTGGTAGCGTGTGGTGGGAGTATTAAAATATAGATAATTTAATGATAAAATTATTATTGTTTTGCAATAATAAGTGCAGTTACTAATAATATTACATGTTAATTTCTTGTTTATTTTTTGTTTATTTATACAGATTTGACAGTAAAACTCTAAGCTTGAGTTAAGATGCATACACAATTTACTTTTATTAACAACAGTAACAGGTGCAAAATCAAATTTTTATATAGAAAAATTATATATTCCACTCTTATTAAATGTACCATTTTTCTTCTAGTATATGGAACTGACCAACTTCAGTGATTATGTGTGATTTAGTAGCAAATTGAAAAAAAGTTAGTTTTTCAAGGCACTTTGTGCCTTTTCTTCATACACAAAAAAGGTGTAAAATTCGGACAAAATCTGATTTCTTGATGATTGGATATTTTATAATAGTGCTTTTATCATTTCAAAATATAGAGAAGAAATATAAATGAATGACTAATAAGCCAATAAGTGCTCCTGTGCTGCCTTCTACTGGTTATAATTGTGATTTGATGTATTTTTTTTACATTTTACATAAGTGTTTGTTTACAACAAAGTATATTTTGGTCATCCCATTAAAAATAACATTCAAACTGGATAATTTTAGAGCTTTAAAGTGCTGGAAATAGTTGTGTGAAATGCTTGAAAGTCATTGAAAATTGCTTGAATTTCTCTCTCAAAGCAGCCCTCTACGGACACCTTGGCAATTGAATCGCCATTGGCTAGTAAATTTTTTAGTTTACTCGCCAGACTGATAAAAAGAAAAATTAAATAAATATATATATATATATATATATATATATATATATACAGTGGGTACGG
>NW_015549608.1:603789-605806 GCF_001515605.1 Sinocyclocheilus anshuiensis
TTAAAAGCAAGACTGGAGAAGGAAAGTAAATCATGTTTTTTTTTTTTATTTAATCTTTTTTTTTTTTTACCCATTTTCATGAGGTATTGAATGATTATATCTTCATATGATGGTTTAATGCAGGTGGATCAGAGATTTGTGTGGAACGGTCACCTGCTCAGAGAATTCATTGCACAGCCGGAGGTAAACGCAAGATTGTAGCTGCAGCTGCTATTATGAGACTAACCCGTTTTTAGGAAAACGTGCAGAAATCTGTAAGAAATACCAAGTTTTTAGGCCTGAGTTTATATAGAAAAGTCTAAAGAAGGAATGAGTTTCCGGTTCTGACGTTGTGTTTTCTCTTACAGCTGCACAAATTTGTCTACCCTGTTGTTCACGGCTGTATTCTTTAACCAGACGAGCATTTCCCGATATCGGACCATGTTTGTGTGTGAAATAGAGCTTGTGTAGAAGCATTTGAGAGTTTGAGTTCTACAGATGGTGGCGCCAGAAGCAGATTTGGTAGCGTGTGGGATGTTAAATATAAAGATAATTTAATCATAAAATCACTATTGTTTTGCATTAATAAGTGCAGTTTCTAATAATAGTACACGTTTATTTCTTGGTAATGCACATTTGACAGTAAAGTACTGAGCTTGCGTTGGCAAGCATACAGAATTTAATGATTTGATTTGATAATGATTTGATATTCTATAATTTTTTTAATAATTTTTTTCATTATTTTTTTGTAATGATTTTATAATTTCAAAATATAAAGCAAAAAGTAGAAGTGATTTTTTTAAATAATTTGTTTCATTATTTTTTATGATTTTATCATTTCAAAATATAAAGCAAAAAGTAGAAGTGATTATTTTAAATAATTTTTTTCATTCTTTTTTATGATTGTATCATTTCAAGATATTAAGCAAAACGTTGAAGTGATTTTTAAAAATATTTTCTTTCATTATTTTCTTTATGATTTGATCATTTCAAAATATAAAGCAAAAAGTAGAAGTGATTTTTTTTAATATTTGTTTTTTCATTATTTTTTTATGATTTTATAATTTCAAAATATAAAGCAAAAAGTAGAAGTGATTTTTTTTTATATTTGTTTTTTCATTATTTTTTATGATTTTATCATTTCAAAATATAAAGCAAAAAGTAGAAGTGATTTTTAAAAATAATTTGTTCATAATTTTTTATGATTTTATCATTTCAAAATATAAAGCAAAAAGTAGAAGTGATTTTTTTTAAATAAATTTTTTTCATTATTTTTTTTATGATTTTATAATTTCAAAATATAAAGCAAAAAGTAGAAATTAATGACTAATAAGCCAGTAAGTGCTCCTCTGCTGCCATCTACTGGTTATTGTGGTAATTTGATGTTTTTTATTTTTGTATTTATTTTTTATTTTACATAAGTGTTTGTGTACCACAAGTGTTTGTTTGTTTGTTTTTAGAGCTTTAAATAGCTGGAAATAGTTGTGTGAAAGCGTTGCGAGATCAACATTGGTTCCTGAGTAAACCTGTTCTGAGCTCGGACCAGTTTGCTGCGCTGTGCTCAATTATTGGTCCGAGCTGATAAACACTTTTATTTAGTTTGCCATTTGATGTTTCTCATATGCAGCGCTTATGAGTTGGACAACGCGGTGGTCGCACCAGTGCAGAAAAAATGGTCGCAGTCTGGAGCCCTGCGTCTGTGTTCACATTTACAGTATATTTAGTGCCTTAAAGTAGGGCTGCTCGATTATGGCAAAAATCATAATCACGATTAGTTTGGTCAATATTGTAATCACGATTGTTGATTATGAGGAGTCACATGACCAAAACTTTATACGAGTGGTTTATTTAAAGATAGCGATACATATATCAAACATATATTTCCTGCAAATAAGGTTGCTCTGATTATTATGATAACATAATGATTTACAATTATGCTATGTAAAATAAAACAGCATAGTCTTCACTGTAAGAATTAAACTTCCTTTGTTTCTTATTAAAGCTACAAAAGTCCTTCAGTCAAGAGCAGTGAGTGATT
>NW_015549608.1:606039-607640 GCF_001515605.1 Sinocyclocheilus anshuiensis
GCAGGAATATTAGACTGCTGTCACTTTAAGAGCCGCACGAATCCAATTTACTGTTACACACGTATTTTCATTCTCAACTGTTTACGTTCACTTATTACATAACCAACGAGGGTTTATGTGATTAATAATCACCAAGCGCCGCATTTTGTCACATTTTTGAGTGTATTTGTCTGTTTAGATGCACATTAATCTAAAAGTTGACTTTACTCTGTCTTCTGTTCTGTCTCTGAGCGCATGCACAGAAATCCTCCTGAGCAACAGCGATAGTTCTCTTTCGCGCTTTTAAAACATGAATAAATCTAATCAACTTTAATAAATCAAGCACGTGCCATTTTGCGAAAGTCACGTTACAAGGTTTTACTGATTTGCACATGAAATTGGGCTTTTATGGAGGAGTGAAAGCGCACCGCTGGAATGGGGCGCAATAATCGCTTTATCTCGATTATTGTATTTTCATAATCGTTGGAGATCGAAACTGTATTTCGATTAATTGCACAGCTCTAGCTTAAAGCAGTAGTTCAGACAAAAATCTAAATATTACTCGCCCTCACGTCGTTCCAAACCTCTATGAGTTTCTTTCTTCTGTTGAGCACAAAAGAAGATATTTTGAAGAATGTTCCAAACAGCCATTGACTTGCATATTATGGAAAAAATTACTGTGGAAGTCAATGGCTACCGTCAACTGTTTGGAACATTCTTCAAAATATCTTCTTTTGTGCTCAACAGAAGAAAGAAACTCTTACAGGGTTGGAACAACATGAGGGCGAGTAATATTGACGGAATTTTCATTTTTCCCTTTAACGGACATGAATACTGTACGTATAACGTCTTCCTCTTCCACACGTCACAGTCCTTAATCTCCGCTCTCAGTCATCGCCATGAAGTCGTGCTGCATCAACGGCAAAATCTTTGACTGGAACATCATTTCCAGGAGGAGCTGTTTCCGCGCTGGCGTCCGCTACTACGTCAGAGGTGAAGCTCGTACGGTTCGAGACGGTGCCTGTCTTTCCTCCATAAGTTACTAAACGCTCGCTTTCTCTTCCAGGCATCGACTCTGAAGGTCATGCGGCCAACTTTGTTGAGACTGAGCAGATTGTTCAGTATAATGGAGCAAAAGCCTCATTTGTTCAGGTAAGCCTCTGAAATGGTAAAGCCTTCAAACATCAGTTTTCATGATATTATGCTCATCCGATTACTTTGTTCTACTAATTTGAGAAATTTCCAGTCGGCTCTCTGATGTTTAAATCAGTAAATCAACCAGTTTTTGTCAATACAAGGGTGATACGTTAGTCAAGGAAACCGCAAAAACATGATGTGAATCATGTGAAGAATATTCCACATATTTCAGAATCCAGATTTTTCCTTTAGTGGATGGTTTGATTTGATTAATTCACGTAAGTTACATTGAGTGACTCGATTTGGGGCTTGAAAAATGTCAATTTGTTAACTTATGAGTTGTGAGGATAATGAAAACCACTCAGATCAGGGTTGCCAGGTCCCCGAAACAAAACCACCCCAATTGCTAATCAAAACAATTGTTAAAATTTTTTATATTAAAAATATAAAAATGGGATAGTGTGCCACCCCCCCCCCCCCCCCCC
>NW_015549608.1:607739-623420 GCF_001515605.1 Sinocyclocheilus anshuiensis
AGGTCAGAATCAGTAAAAATCACCCTGAACGATTTGAGGAAATAATCGATTTGTGATTTTGCTGATAAAAATAGTGATTGTAAATTAAAATGCGATTTTAAAAAAGGTTTTCCAGGTTTGCTGTGCTTGTTTATAGGGCTGCACAATTTGGTCAAATTTTTGGGATTACATATCAATATGGCTATAAAATCAAATTAATAATAATAATAATAATATGTTTACTACACCAAATAAAAACGTACAAAACAAAAACAAATGAGGAAATATTATTATTGTAAACCAACAGTCATTTTTATTTTCACACGGAGATGCTCTGCAAACACTGGCTGATAATGAGCTGCTCACATATAAATGAACACCGAGTGAAACATGCAGCGCATATATTAATTGAATTAAATCACAGTTTTTGCGATTCGATAATCGCGATTTCAGTTTTATTTCAATTAATACCATCTTATGGTTACCAACTGGAATGATGTTAGTTTCCATAGTAGATGAGCTTTTGTATGAGCTTTTCTTTCAGAATATCAAAGAAACTAAAATATTTATGGTAAGATCCCTTTATTGTAGCATTTCAGAAACCATTTATTTAGAACGAAGTTACTCACAATGGAGCCGCAAGCTTCATGGCATCTTTCATCCATTTTGAATGTGGATTAGTTAGTTTTCATAGTTTTCATGTCATTTGAGGAACATTTCTAATCAGACTTGCTATTAATGAGTGATCCTCTTCCACAGACTCGAGGCTCCATCCCGTTCTGCTGGTCTCAGAGACCAAACCTCAAGTACAAACCAAAACCACAGATTAGCAAAAGCATCAATCATGTGAGATTCACCTTCTGTACCTTTTATTTCTGTGTCGGTGGCAAAGTTCATGATGGTTTGATGCGGTGTTAAACATCTGGTAACGGTCTTTACAGAATGTGTTAAAGGGATAGTTCTCCTAGGGCTGGACAATAATTCAATATCAATATGTATCGCGATATAATTTTTTTCAATAACGGTGATATGATTTTTAAACACATTTCCGATATTTCGATATTTCAAAAAACATTTTCGTAAACTGAAAAAAATAAATAAATAAAAATAAATTGATGTGTGTCGGTTTAGGAAATATAATGGCAGTGGATGGGTGTTATTTTTCAATAGTTCAAAAGAAGTCCAATAAAGTGCATCCATCCATCACAAAAAGTGCCTCACGTGGCTCCGAGGGGTGAGTAAAGGCCTTCTGTAGCGAAACAATGTGTTTTTGTAAAAAACATATCCATATTTGAAACTTTATAAACGTAATCTCTAGCTTCCGCTAACTGTCGTACGCGCGTTCGTTCCGGCGGATGACGTAGGCGTAGCGTAAGCTCTGGTGAGAAGTGACGAAGCGCAGCAGAGGGAGCAAAACTAGAATTAGAAGTATAAAACGAAGATCTGTAAAGAAAAATGTGGGAGGATTTCAATATAAGCCGAGAGGAGACTAAAGTAAGGAAACTTTGCTTTTTTTGCTCCTGTAAACAAACGTCGGTTCTCGCGAGACTAGCATATTCTCACCGGAGCTTACGCTACACATACATCATCCGCCGGAATGAACGTGCGTACAACAGTTAGCGGAAGCTAGAGATTATGTTTATCAAATTTTAAATATGTATATATTTCTTACAAAAACGCATCGATTCGCTTCAGGAGGCCTTTATTCACCCCCCGGAGCCGCGTGAGGCACTTTTTATGATGGATGGATGCACTTTATTGGACTTCTTTTGGACTATTGAAAAATAACACCCATTCACTGCCATTATAAAGCTTGGAAGAGCCAGGACATTTTTTAATATAACTCCGATTGGATTCGTCTGAAAGAAGAAAGTCATATACACCTAGGATGGCTTGAGGGTGAGCAAATCATGGGGTAATTTTTATTTTTGGGTGAACTATCCCTTTAATCTTTATGTTAGTTAATAAAAATACAGGCCAGTTGTTCATGTTAGAGGTTAATAGATGCAGTGTTTGATTTAAAAAAAAAAAGTAAATGTTGCAATTAATAGTAACTAAGGTTAATGATTGCTTTAGAAGTATTATTTCTCTTATATAGCAGTATTCTATGTGTTTTTTTGTGTAACGTCTCACAGCTGGATGGTTTCCAGAGGCATTTCGACTCTCAGATCATCACGTACGGCAAACAAGTCATTCTGAACCTGGTATGTTGACTGTATTTGCTCTGAGTCTGGACAATCAGAGGCAACACATCAATGTCTCACTACGATCTCTGTTATTCTCCAGGTGAATCAGAAAGGCTCAGAGAAGCCGCTGGAACAGGCCTTTGCAAAGATGGTGAACAGTCTGGGCAACTGCATGATCAAGTGAGCGAGTCGATGGGAAAATCTAATAAAACGCTGATGCGCAAGAGCCAAGCTCACAGTTGTGTTTGTCTGCAGGTACGTGGCGTTTGACTTCCACAAGGAGTGCAGCCGTATGAGGTGGCATCGCCTGCAGATCCTGGTGGACATGGTGGCGGAAATGCAGAACAAGTTCGGGTACGCAGTGCTTTATATTGTATGCTAAAAATGTGATTTTTGAATGCTCTAATTGTTTAATGTTTTTCAACAGCTACTTCCTGGTGGATTCGGATGGGAAGGTCCAGTTACAGCAGGACGGGACGTTCAGAAGCAACTGCATGGACTGTCTGGACCGAACCAACGTCATCCAGAGTCTGCTGGTGTGCCGCTCGCTACAGTCGCAGTTAGAGGTGCGGTTTATTATCTTTATTGGGATCATCATTGGGCCGAAATGAACGTTCGAGTAGGGCTGGGTGCGATACTTTGAATATTAGCAATATTATTGCACTATCCGATATCGTGTAGTGTTAACGGAAACTATTATGAAAAATATTAATTGACTACCTTTTTATCCATGAGACAGACATCATTCAGCACTAATTGTGAATATATCAGCATTCGAGATCGTTGACGAAAAAAGATGAGACTAAAATGTTAAAAAATAAAAACGAAAATATTCGGATCTGTTCAAAGAGCTTATTCATTCAGAAACGATGCAAGTGACTGTCTTTATGAATGAGTTACTGAATCATCGACTCACTCGATCAGTTCAAACAGCTGAATAATTCTGAAACAAAGCAAGTGACTGTCTTTATGAATGAATCACTGAATCATCGACTCACTCGATCCGTTCAAACAGCGGATTCATTCCGAAACAATGCAAGTGACTGTCTTTATGAATGAGTCACTGAATCATCGACTCACTCGATCCGTTCAAACAGCGGATTCATTCCGAAACAATGCAAGTGACTGTCTTAATGAATGAGTCACTGAATCATCGACTCACTCGATCCGTTCAAACAGCGGATTCATTCCGAAACAATGCAAGTGACTGTCTTAATGAATGAGTCACTGAATCATCGACTCACTCGATCCGTTCAAACAGCGGATTCATTCCGAAACAATGCAAGTGACTGTCTTAATGAATGAGTCACTGAATCATCGACTCACTCGATCCGTTCAAACAGCGGATTCATTCCGAAACAATGCAAGTGACTGTCTTAATGAATGAGTCACTGAATCATCGACTCACTCGATCCGTTCAAACAGCGGATTCATTCCGAAACAATGCAAGTGACTGTCTTAATGAATGAGTCACTGAATCATCGACTCACTCGATCCGTTCAAACAGCGGATTCATTCCGAAACAATGCAAGTGACTGTCTTAATGAATGAGTCACTGAATCATCGACTCACTCGATCCGTTCAAACAGCGGATTCATTCCGAAACAATGCAAGTGACTGTCTTAATGAATGAGTCACTGAATCATCGACTCACTCGATCCGTTCAAACAGCGGATTCATTCCGAAACAATGCAAGTGACTGTCTTAATGAATGAGTCACTGAATCATCGACTCACTCGATCCGTTCAAACAGCGGATTCATTCCGAAACAATGCAAGTGACTGTCTTAATGAATGAGTCACTGAATCATCGACTCACTCGATCCGTTCAAACAGCGGATTCATTCCGAAACAATGCAAGTGACTGTCTTAATGAATGAGTCACTGAATCATCGACTCACTCGATCCGTTCAAACAGCGGATTCATTCCGAAACAATGCAAGTGACTGTCTTAATGAATGAGTCACTGAATCATCGACTCACTCGATCCGTTCAAACAGCGGATTCATTCCGAAACAATGCAAGTGACTGTCTTAATGAATGAGTCACTGAATCATCGACTCACTCGATCCGTTCAAACAGCGGATTCATTCCGAAACAATGCAAGTGACTGTCTTAATGAATGAGTCACTGAATCATCGACTCACTCGATCCGTTCAAACAGCGGATTCATTCCGAAACAATGCAAGTGACTGTCTTAATGAATGAGTCACTGAATCATCGACTCACTCGATCCGTTCAAACAGCGGATTCATTCCGAAACAATGCAAGTGACTGTCTTAATGAATGAGTCACTGAATCATCGACTCACTCGATCCGTTCAAACAGCGGATTCATTCCGAAACAATGCAAGTGACTGTCTTAATGAATGAGTCACTGAATCATCGACTCACTCGATCCGTTCAAACAGCGGATTCATTCCGAAACAATGCAAGTGACTGTCTTAATGAATGAGTCACTGAATCATCGACTCACTCGATCCGTTCAAACAGCGGATTCATTCCGAAACAATGCAAGTGACTGTCTTAATGAATGAGTCACTGAATCATCGACTCACTCGATCCGTTCAAACAGCGGATTCATTCCGAAACAATGCAAGTGACTGTCTTAATGAATGAGTCACTGAATCATCGACTCACTCGATCCGTTCAAACAGCGGATTCATTCCGAAACAATGCAAGTGACTGTCTTTATGAATGAGTCACTGAATCATCGACTCACTTGATCTGTCCAAACAGCTGATTCATTCCGAAACAATTCAAGTGACTGTCTTTATGAATGAGTCACTGAATCATCGACTCACTCGATCAGTTCAAACAGCTGAATAATTCCGAAACGAAGCAAGTGACTGTCTTTATGAATGAGTCACTGAATCATCGACTCACTCGATCAGTTCAAACAGCTGAATAATTCCGAAACGAAGCAAGTGACTGTCTTTATGAATGAGTCACTGAATCATCGACTCACTCGATCAGTTCAAACAGCTGAATAATTCCGAAACGAAGCAAGTGACTGTCTTTATGAATGAGTCACTGAATCATCGACTCACTCGATCTGTCCAAACAGCGGATTCGTTCCGAAACGAAGCAAGTGACTGTCACTAAATCATTGAATCGCTCGATTAATTATAAATCATGTCATTAGTTGTAGTCCAGAAGAGAAAGACTGTATGTTTGTAAGCTTGTAGAAGTACTCTAGCATGTAGGCTGTAGTTGCTGTCTGTTAGCCGTGAGGTTAACTCATGTCTTGTTTATCTGTAGAGGATGGGAGTTTTACATGTGGGGCAGCGGATTGAAGAGCAGGCAGATTTTGAAAAAATATACAAGAATGGTAAGCAAACACTAACGCTGATAGTCTAGCTATTTGAGACTTTCTCATTCATGGCCTTTCTGTTCCTGCTTTGTTCCCCGCAGCATGGGCGGATAACGCCAACGCTTGTGCCAAACAGTACGCCGGGACCGGAGGCCTGAAGACCGATTTCACACGGTAAACAGGAGCGTCTGTCTCCTGCGCCGCTTGTCTTTGAGAGTGAATGTTCGGATGGGTTGTGGAAGATGATTGGCTCTCTGTGTGTTCAGGACAGGAAGGAGAACGCAGTGGGGTTTGCTGATGGACGGATGGAACTCTATGATCAGATACTACAAGAACAACTTCTCAGATGGCTTCAGACAGGTCAGTGTCACTTGCACACAAACGCCTCTTAGATTAAATAGTATTTTAACATTTTAAAGATTTATATGATGGATTCAGTTGAGTGTTTTTGAGCAGTGTTGTTGATATAATATTAAAAACTATATTTTTTGTTAATATTTTGAATTTGATTTTATTTAAAATTTTTTTTTAATCTAAGTTAAGGTTTTAGTAATTTTGGTTTGTATTTTTGTCATTTTTTTTAGCTTATTTAGTTTTAGGTATTTTAATACTTAGTTAAACTAAACAAAAATGGGAAATCATGCCTTGGCAGCCAATTGAAATAAAATAACATTAAAGTTTTATATATTTAATTTAAGTAATGAAATGTTTTTTATGGTTTTAGTTAACTATAATAACCCTGTTTTTGCATGATTCATTCATTTTAATAATCAGCGTCTAATAGTCATTAGTTTGTGAATCATCTGAGTTATCTGGACTAGAAATCCCCAAATGCTTTTGCCAGCCGAACCCCTTTGACCTGAAATATTTACTTACAGTTTGAACTTTAGGATTTTGAGTTAATATTTCTATGGTTTAACAACACGTGTGCATGTTCATGGTTCTCTGATGGTTATTGGTCACATAACATGAAGGTAAAAAAATATATATATTTTATGTTATTATTTATTATAGCATATATGTATAATTTATTAATATATAATATAATTTTATATATTAATTTATAATTTTAATATAATATTACAAAAAAATTTTTTTTGAGTAAGTGATTTACATATTTTTTATATTTAAATTTTTTTTCTTATTTTAAAGTCATTTAAATATTACTTTATTTTTATGATGCAATTAATTTTTTATATACTTTTTAATTATAATAATTTTTTTGTTTTAATTTTTAATTTTTACGATTGAATTAATTATTTGATTTTTATCTCTTATTTTACTCACAAACCCCAGTTTGGAAACCCTTCTCTAGGGAATAAAATCGCTAATGAAGTAGAAAGATGTGTTTTGTGTTTGATTTCTTTTCTGTGGGTCAGTCGATGAAGACTTCAGGAGCGGATCTGAAGGCTCATAGGGTTTTATTATTTCATGTCTTTATCCAGGACTCCATTGACCTGTTTCTGGGTAATTATGCTGTGGAAGAGGCAGATATGAACACTCCTTTACATGAGCTCAAAGACTGGAAGTTCCTCACGGTAAGAACCAGACTGAGCTGTGAACCCAGAATAACACCCTCTTGTCTTAGACGTTTGTTTTCAGCTGCAGAATACAACAGAACTGTATTGATTGAGCACTGCTGTCTTTTATATTGCTGCTGTTGCTGTGGGAATAAACCACTTCTGCTTTCTCTTATGTCTTACATCACTTACATTTACCATGATAAAATCACTGTAATGCACAGCTATAGTTATGGTAATTAAGGCGGGGTAATTGATCAAATACACATGATTTGATTGCAGTAATTCTGCTGGGACGTGAGTTTTGCAAGGATGCTTTTATTGGCCATTCTATTAAATAAATTCTATTATCTTCTTCTATTAAAGCCAGTATGAAATGTAAATTCACCCTATCTATTTTCTAAATGCATGTTATTGATCTTATTGTGAACAATTCATCTGTGCATGTGTTTCATTTTTTATATCCTTGTCATTTTTATTCGAAATGTCATATAACTGTATTCTCCTGTTTTCCCTCTTCAGCTGCCGATCATCATGGTAGTTGCTTTCTCAATGTGCATCATATGTCTCCTGATGGCTGGTAAGACACAGATCAATATTAATGTTATTAACAATATTAATAGTAAGCTACTGTATCATATTTGATAGGCCTCTAATTGAACAACATGATCAAACTTTGCTGTCGCACAAAATCTCCTCCACACATCTCCTTCACTAATACAATTAAAATTAAAAGTTGCATCTGTTAACATTAACATTAGTCAACAGTCAACTAATATGAACAAACAATGAAACTTTTTTTTTTTTGTTAACTAATATTGGCAAAGCATGGAAGCCCGTTTCCACTACTTAATAAAAATAATTAAAAAAGTAATTTCAACTTTTATCTCATGACTTTTTTTTTTCCACAATTCTGAGTTTGTCAGATAATTCAGACTTCTTCTTTTTTCTTTTTTTTTTTCGCAATTCTGAGTTTATATCCGACAGTTTAGACCAGGGGTGCCCAAACTCGGTCCTGGAGGGCCGGTGTCCTGCAGAGTTTAACTCCAAACCTAATCAAACACACCTGAACCAGCTAATCAAGGTCTTACTAGGCATACTATAACTTCCAGGCAGGTGTGTTGAGGCAAGTTGGAGCAAAACTCTACAGGACATCGGCCCTCCAGGACTGAGTTTGGACACCCCTGGTTTAGACTTTTTTTTCTCGCAATTCACCAGCATCAGAATTTCATCTTATAAATATCAGCATCTGCACCAAATTACATATTTTTGCTCAGTTTGAGTCTCTGAATAAAATTGAGCTGTTTTTCCTCCATATTCTCACTGTATCTGACTATAAGAGCCATGAAAGCCTGATGGATCAGATATGATACTTTTTTTTTTCATGACTGTTATTTCATAGGGTTAATATTAGTGTTTATGTTGTTATCAGTGTGTAACTGTTGCTGGTTCTCGTATTTCCCAGGTGACACCTGGACGGAGATGCTGGCGTACGTGTTGTTCTGGGGCTCGGCGAGCGTCGTGACGGCTGGCGTGATCCTCTTCAACGGCCGGGACTTCGTCAACGCGCCCAAACTGGTGCAGAAGGAGAAGATGGACTGAACCTGCGCGTGTGGGAAGCAGCTTGGTCCTGCCGAGTCTTCATCCTCAGTCCTATCCTACTCTCAGCTTCACTGGGCCTGGAGCCTGTACTGACGCCGCGCCGCCGGAGGAAGAGGAGGAGGATGAAGGCCGGGGGCCAGACGGGACCCTCCGCTGCTCTCCACACCAGGATCGTATCTCACAGACATCCCATAATTCCATGGGCTCACGGGCAGCTTCACAGACGCAGCGCTGGAAACCAGGTTCATGTGCAGATCGGGACCATGAGGGTCTCTGCCCCATCCTCGTGGTTCACGGCGTGTCTCCGTGTCGAATCGCACACGTGTCGCAGCTCTCGGGACGTTTGCGCATCTGCCGTCAACTCAGAATCACTGTCTTGTTTTCTAATAAAAAAAATTTTGTACACAAAATAAAAATGCCGTCACACTTTACAATAAGGTTTCATTTGTTTACATTAGTTAACTACATTAGCTAACAATAATTCCGAGTTTATATCCGACAGTTTAGACTTTTTTCCGAGTTTATATCTGACAGTTTAGACTTTTTTCCGAGTTTATATCCGACAGTTTAAACTTTTTTCTCGCAATTCTTAGTTTATATCCGCCAGTTTAGACTTTTTTCTCACAATTCTTAGTTTATATCCGCCAGTTTAGACTTTTTTTTCCGAGTTTATATCCGACAGTTTAGACTTTTTTTCCCAAGTTTATATCCGACAGTTTAGACTTTTTTCTCACATTATATCCGACAGTTTAGACTTTTTTCCGAGTTTATATCCGACAGTTTAGACTTATTTTTCCCGAGTTTATATCTGACAGTTTAGACTTTTTTCCGAGTTTATATCTGACAGTTTAGACTTTTTTTTCCCGAGTTTATATCTGACAGTTTAGACTTTTTCCCGAGTTTATATCTGACAGTTTAGACTTTTTTTTCCCCGAGTTTATATCTGACAGTTTAGACTTTTTTCCGAGTTTATATCCGACAGTTTAGACTTTTTTTCCCGATTATATCCGACAGTTTAGACTTTTTTCCGAGTTTATATCCGACAGTTTAGACTTTTTTCCGAGTTTATATCCGACAGTTTAGACTTTTTTCCGAGTTTATATCCGACAGTTTAGACTTTTTTTCCCAAGTTTATATCCGACAGTTTAGACTTTTTTCCGAGTTTATATCCGACAGTTTAGACTTTTTTTCCCAAGTTTATATCCGACAGTTTAGACTTTTTTCCGAGTTTATATCCGACAGTTTAGACTTTTTTTCCCAAGTTTATATCTGACAGTTTAGACTTTTTTTCCCGAGTTTATATCCGACAGTTTAGACATTTTTTTCCCAAGTTTATATCTGACAGTTTAGACTTTTTTTTCCCGAGTTTATATCTGACAGTTTAGACATTTTCCCGAGTTTATATCTGACAGTTTAGAATTTTTTTTCCCGAGTTTATATCCGACAGTTTAGACTTTTTTCTCACAATTCCGAGTTTATATCCGACAGTTTAGACTTTTTTCGGAGTTTATATCCGACAGTTTAGACTTTTTTCCGAGTTTATATCTGACAATTTAGACTTTTTTTTCTCACAATTCCGAGTTTATATCCAACAGTTTAGACTTTTTTCTCACAATTCCGAGTTCATATCCAACAGTTTTACTTTTTTCTCGCAATTCTGAGTTTATATCCGACAGTTTAGACTTTTTTTCCCAAGTTTATATCCGACAGTTTAGACTTTTTTTCTCACAATTCCAAGTTTGTCAGGTAATTCAGACTTTTTTATATCTCAGACGAGTTTATATCTCACAATTCGAATGTTTTTTTCCTTGGAATTTTGAGTTATGTTTCACAATTATTTTGTTTCCACCACAGAGTAAATAATAAAGGTAACTGCGACTTTTTATCTCACTATTCAGACTTTTTTCTTACATTTGCGGGTTTATATCTTATAATTCGTACCATTTTTTTTTTTTTCGCAATTCTGCATTTTTCCTGAAAAATTCTGAAAAAAGGTCCAAATTGTTTTCCGGCTTTTTATCCTTTGGCGGAAACGACCTTCCATAACACAGATTATTAAATGTTGTAAAAAATATATTGCTCACTGCTAGTTCATATCAGTTATTGCATTAACTAATGCGAGCTGTTTGAGAACGGTCACGCTTTACATTAAGCTTCTGTATGTTAGCATTCGCTAATGCAATAGCTAGCATGAACTAACAAATAACAATATTTTTACAGCATTTATTAATCAAGCTTAATATGAATTTATGCATGTACATTTTTAATATATATACATTTACAATTTTTAAAATGAACAATAATGTATTAGGAATGGGTATGAAATAACACAATTTATATTATTTTCATAGTATTATTATTATTATTTATATTATTATCTGTAATTAATACTATAAATATAATTTTTAGTTGATGAAATGTTGATGTAAACTAATTTAATCTTATTTTAAGACAGAAAGTTTTGTTCTCAGCAAATATATTTTACGCTAAATGGGTTTTTCAAATTGGTTTTTCCTGTTTTAAGCAAAAAAAAAATTATATATATTTTTTTTTACATGGGTCTATGTTTAAATCATTACAAGATAAATGTAATTTAAAATATATTTTTGAAAACAAATCTTATCTTCAATTCTGCTTCTATATATATATATATATATATATATATATGTGTGTGTGTGTGTGTGTATTTATATAAATATATAATTTTTTTTTATTGTAAAACAAGACAAACATCTGGTTTTGTGTCGCGGCAGCTGCATGTCACATCATTTAGTAGTGAATTCAAGCATTTGAGACGGACCCGGCGTTAAATGGACTAATTTTAGCTTCGTCTTCACTATCATGGTCTTCCTCAGTCAGTGATTTGGGAGTTTTTACAAACGAACTGTTTCTGAGAGAGATTCGGGCCTCTGTGGAGCTGATTGAACAGATTCTATTCGTAATCCAGACTGATTCGTGTGAATCTTTTCTTGGGACCAGCGTCTCGTCGTCCAGAGTCGTGTTTCCTCTGATTTGTGAGTGTTCCGCTGCTTCTTCAGGAGTCTGACGGATGGACGAACGATGTCTTATGTTTGCGATGCTCTTCATTTCTCACTGCTTATCGGAGAATGTAAAAATAATGTCTGTTGTTGTTATTAAAGTTATTATCAAGACTCTCGTGTCGGTCAGTTTCAGTCTGGCGCCGCTAATTAACCAGCATTTCATGTGCTTTAATAGGGTTATATTAATGCTATAGCGTATTATGTTTATCAAAATAAAACCGATAAAGTGAATTTACACAAAAGATAGGCACGTTGTTCTCACTTTGCCAACATTTGTGTCATTATTCTTAAAAGTAATGTGCCTGGATGAGACTGAGATTTTGTCCCATTAAATAATCTGTGAATATTATATATACTAAAATTACTAAAACTAAATAAACTTTTAAAAAAACTATAGACACTTGAAAAAACTAATAAAAATGACAAAAACCCTCAACAAAATTACTAAAATGTTAATTTTTAGCTAAAATAAAAATGAAAACCGAAAATATAAAAATAGAATCTAATTCAAATTATTAACAAAATCTATAATAGCATATCAGTGATAATAATATATCACTGACACGGTCACATATTCAGAAAAATCTCTGTCAACACATATTCAGTATTTTGCACCTAAAACACTTTTGTCTTCAAAAGCTTTGTGTGGCTTTATGACCAGAGATTTACAATTAACATTTAATTTCTGTGACTTTTTCAGCCATTCACTGAATATTTGGAATGTTTATAGAAATGATCTGTTTTCAGATATTTATGAGTCATTACTAAGAAAATATTATGTAAAATACACATGCACTGTGCGCCTCCTATTTGCTCTTATTAAAATATACTTTACAAATGCACAAACATATACCATTTTGTAATTATTGGATAAGGAAAGAGATTTATGGAGCGTATGTCCATGAAATTAATAGATTTAAATGATCAAAATGTTCATTTAAATTCTAAAGTGGCTCCATAGAAAATGTGGCTTCTTGCATTAATATTAAATTAAATTAAAATATAATTTTACAGGTTTTTCATGACTTTGCCGCCTGATCTCATAAATGTGATTTTAAAAAACATTTAAGAATATGAAAATTCTACAGATGCATTTATGTCATGCATAAATAAGATTTTATTGACTGAATGTCATGTTATTTGCCTAACTGTTCAGTGATTTGCATACATAAATGCATACGTGTAAATATGATAAAACTCTCTCTAATCCTCACAACAAACCAGATTATTGTGGATAAAGAGGGAGTTTAGGAATAGTTGACCGCGCATAACGTCCCTATGAAGGTAGAATGACGTCAAAAAGATTTGCATACGCAGGGTAAGAGTTGTGGAAGTGTACATAAGACTGTAAGCGTAAATTAAATTTGCATGCGCAAGAGAAGCTTTGTAAAGGTGTAAATCGTGTTTCAAGCGCAAGAAAAAATTATTTGCAGCATTTTACTGTTACTCGTAAGTGTAATTCATGTATTGTGAAACTGCAGCTTCATGCTAACGCAAAATAAATATGATCTGCATGCTTCTGACTTCCATTTTTCCGCGCTTACACTTTTGGCACGTTTTTTTCGCCAAAATACGGTCAAAAGCACCGCAAGCCTGTGAACAGTGATTTGCAAGCGAAAACAACAGTTTAAAGAACTGCAAAACGGATCGACTGCGTAGAACCAATAACTGAGTTTTGCAAGTGTGAGGGGGAGGGCGGGGCCACCATCTTCTTGTAGCCAATCACATGAGGCTCTCGCTGACTCTCCATTTACTCTGATCTGATTGGTCCAATAAACACATCATACCCAAGACATTAATCTTCATTTAGTTCAGGATCGTTCTTGCTGTCGGAATGGTACTTTTAACATACACATACAGTAAAAAATACACCCCTCCTTTACATTTGTACTTTGATCACTTTGCTAAACACTGAACAGAAGGTTTGTGATTGTTATTCAGGCGATGCTCCTCAGAGATGCACTGAATGCACAACCAGAGACATTTAGCAGAAAAAAGAAACTGTGCAGCAATGATAAGCAGTTTTCTGGCAAAGTAAAGCAGAATCTCGGAACATTTCTGATCGACTCACATTCTGCTTGACTGCAGAACAACTCATATGCGCTGGGAATCTGGATAAGACGCTTAGCGAAGTCGAAGGACGATAAAACTGTGTGATGCTACTATGACTTTCTGTTCAAACGTCTCGCGCTGTTTCTTGAGTTCAGTTCAGAGATGCTTGTCTTCGCTGTGTTTGTTCACTTTTACACTTGAAGAGTCAGTAAGCAGAGAGAAATGTCTAAGTGCTACTAACTAAAGGCTTAACTGAACTAAAGCCTAACTAGCTAACTAACTATATTTGCGTCCACACCAGCGAACGATAACTGTTGGTTTATTCTAACACTTATTTTACTGCAATTTCATTGAAAGAAAACTGAAAAGATCTGCACATTCACACACACACATACATTCTCTCACACTCACACACACACACACATTCTCTCACACACACACTCACACACACACACACACACACACACTCTCTCTCTCTCTCACACACACACACATACATTCTCTCACACTCACACACACACACACATTCTCTCACACACACACTCACACACACACACACACACACACACTCTCTCTCTCTCTCACACACACACACATACATTCTCTCACACTCACACACACACACACATTCTCTCACACACACACTCACACACACACACACACACACACACTCTCTCTCTCTCTCACACACACACACATACATTCTCTCACACTCACACACACACACACATTCTCTCACACACACACTCACACACACACACACACACACACACTCTCTCTCTCTCTCACACACACACACATACATTCTCTCACACTCACACACACACACACATTCTCTCACACACACACTCACACACACACACACACACACACACTCTCTCTCTCTCTCACACACACACACATACATTCTCTCACACTCACACACACACACACATTCTCTCACACACACACTCACACACACACACACACACACACACTCTCTCTCTCTCTCACACACACACACATACATTCTCTCACACTCACACACACACACACATTCTCTCACACACACACTCACACACACACACACACACACACACTCTCTCTCTCTCTCACACACACACACATACATTCTCTCACACTCACACACACACACACATTCTCTCACACACACACTCACACACACACACACACACACACACTCTCTCTCTCTCTCACACACACACACATACATTCTCTCACACTCACACACACACACACATTCTCTCACACACACACTCACACACACACACACACACACACACTCTCTCTCTCTCTCACACACACACACATACATTCTCTCACACTCACACACACACACACATTCTCTCACACACACACTCACACACACACACACACACACACACTCTCTCTCTCTCTCACACACACACACATACATTCTCTCACACTCACACACACACACACATTCTCTCACACACACACTCACACACACACACACACACACACACTCTCTCTCTCTCACACACACACACACACACTCAATCTCTCTGTAAAAATAATGAATTACCTGATGACACACAAAAAAAGAGGAAAATAAAAGTAATTTATATTAATACAAATAAAGTAACAACGCCATTGTAAAAAGTAAATATTGACATTTGTTACTAAAAATAACTATTTATACTTGATCTGACTCTTAAAAAACATTTATTAATGTAATTTATTTGAGCTTGATTCAGTCCTATTAAATAAAAAAATTGCTTCAATATAAAGAAATGTATTTTGTTTTATAAGATGTCATCTTGTATGAACCAGAGTATGAACCAGAATATCTTTATGATACCTTTATGAAGGAAGAGGATTAAACTTAAGATGATTACACTTTTATTGAAAAGCCAGCAAGATAATGAATATAATGTAAATACATTACCATCCTGGTAAAAATCTTTATAGATCAAGCTACATTTAATTTATGAAGAACACTTCATCTAGTTATATATGTATGTATGTA
>NW_015549608.1:623430-633100 GCF_001515605.1 Sinocyclocheilus anshuiensis
TAAAAAGAGAAAAATCTATCAATTTGTTTAGAATTTTTGGAAAGTCTTGCAAATATCACATTGCATGTTTTGTTCCGTTGCTGTTGTCTTCAAGCTCTCCATCAAAGACTAGTACAGAAAAGCGAACGTTCACGTGCAAACACGTAAAAGTCGAATCCTCTCACCTCCTCCATGCATCTGGCAGAGGTACGGCAAACGCCAGACATTCCCGAGTCCCACAGCATTAGACACACACGCAAGATTGAAATGTGGCGTGTGTGAAAATTTAAATGTAGCATCAATGGATGCTCTGCAGTGAATGGGTGCCATCAGAAAAAGAGTCCAAACAGCTGATAAAAAAATCACAATAATCCACAAGTAATCCACACCTCTCCAGTCCGTCAGTTAATAACTTGTTTTTTGAGGTGAACTGTTTCTTTGGCACTGTTACTGTGCATGCAAATATGTCAGCTGGGTATCACATACAGTATATAACAGAAGTGGCCACAAAAGGGACAATCTAAATTTGGTCATTAAGTTGGTGTATTGCTGGATTCATGACTCTGTCCTGGTGGGAAACTAAACCGGATCTCTGTGCGAAACTACCCGTGACTAATCTTCACCTCAGAAACCACAAGAGAGACCCTGAAGTGAAGAGAGACATTAGTTATTTAGACATTAATTTTGCATGCATTTCTCAGATTTGGTGCCAATAAATCTAGTCACTAGTCCTTCATCTAAAAGAGCTCAATGCATAAACCTAGTACTTTCAGCTGGTCTTGCCATTAGTAAATGAAATATTAATTCACAAGAACAAAGTAACTGTTCACAGAAGCCATTCTAAAGAAAAGAATTCAAGCTTAAAAGCCATGCATATCATTAACCATGCAAAACTGATCAAATCTGGTTTATATTCTGGTAATTCGGTCTGTCTAGCACTGCCGTCTATTGGCATTGCAACTCAGAGTGCATGTGCACATGATCATCAAAATAATGAAGGAATTTCAGATTTTTCTTATATTTTTAACAAAAAACTGCACGCTTTAATAAGTTAAAAGAGCATTTATTAACATTTGCTCAATTTTCCAGAGTGGATCAATAAAGCTGTGTTTATCTAATCATCAGAAGTGTTACAACCTTAAAGAGATATGCAATCATTTGACAAAAATACGAACAATCAGGCAATTATTAACAAAAGACTTCAATGAACAACGTTTGTTTGTAATGCACACCACATCAAGTTTAATATGTCACTGAAAAATATTTGTTGTAGAAACTATTTTCAGAAATTAGTGGTAAATTTCACAATTAATTACAATGAAATGTCAAGTAACAGAACTAAACAAAGTATTTTCCTTTAAAACAAACAACATTTTTAGAATTTATTTATTTTTTACAATGTAGTTCCTGTTAAATCACTACAAAATACATGTTTAGGAATCTTATTATCTGCATTCACATTTATATTTACCTGACATTTAATCATTCATCAAAACCCCTGTGAAGATTCAGTGTCTGTCTGTGATCTATATGAAGATGTGTGAATGAAGCACATTAACACTGACACATTCACACCTTAACAAATTCATGGGTTCAACCTCCAGAGTTATGCACCGCTTCACATCTCAACTAGTCTGTGCACTTTGAGACATTTGCATCTACTTTATCACTGCTTTATGTCAGTTTTTCTTAGGGATGCACTATATATCGGCCGCCATATCGGTATCGGCCGATAAATGTAAATTTTTCTGTTATTGGTATCAAACCGATAAGAAAATGTGGCCGATATCTTAAAGCCGATAAATAATGCATTATTTCCTGCAGAGATGCTTCAGATGCGCACTGTTCGCCATGATGGTTTTTAATTGCTTGAAATATTATTGGAATCACTTCGAAAAGGAAAATACAGTGAACTGCATCATGTGCAGGGCATGTCCGTCATATTATGAGATCATTAGCTACTGTAAAATAATGCTATGGAATCTATGTTCGCCCGTGTTTCAGCGCGTTCTTGCGTGAAGAGCGCATCCACAACGGAGCTACACCTTCATGACTAGCTTGTGCATTTACAGCCTTTTGTGCAATTGTACGTTGTAATATTGTGTTTATTTTATGCATATAAATCTGATTTATCTCATATATATAGTAACGCTTATAGAGCGTTAATAGAGCGCTTCAGTTTGCTGGTGATCTTAGCTCAGTGCACAACATTAATAACTATGATTGGGACTGACTGTCATATATATAACATTATAATGAGAACACTATTATAATAAAACTTTGTAAACGTTGCGGGAAGAGTGCATCCACAACAGAAGTTACACATTCTGACTAGTGCGTAACTTAGTTCAAGATCGCTTGTGCATTTGTGTCTTTTTGTGCATATATAAGTTTTAATTTTATGTTTATGTTGTATAAAGATCTGATTCTCATACAGCATAAAAGTGCATCAGTTTACTGGTGTTCATTCAGCTCTCAATCAGCAATGCTACTATTTGAAACAGTGGTATTAGTTTTAAGATACTTCTTTTTCAAATATATTATTAATAATAACCACCACTTTTATTAGTATCTTATTATTTTCATCAACAATATGGTTTAATTAAAATAATTTCATTATTGTCGGTGCGGAGGTTATTCCGTTTAATTTATCCATGGCACATGATTTTTTATTTTTTTTTACATGTAAGTAATGCTGTCCAGTGACTTGTTTGCATTATTTAAGCATTATTTTATTTATTTGTAAGGCTGCTTTATGTTTGATTTATGTTGAAGTGTTTAATGCCTTTTAATGGTGAGACTTTTTTGGTAATCAGGCTCTCAAAAATTATATAAAAATTTGGATTTAGATTTATGGGCCAACATATCGGTTATCGGCTTTCATATATAAAGAATTATCGGTATCGGCCAAAATGTTCATAGCGGTGCATCCTTTATGTAACCCTCATATGTTGTTTTCCATTTAACCCGGAAAGGATTTTCTTTTTCCTGAAAATGCTAGTTAATGTTGTCACATTGGACTAAAACTTACTGACTTTGCTCACGCAGGGTAGAACAACTTACTAAAAAATTTATTATAATTTGTGTACTTTTTGGGATTTTTTCCCCACATTATTACACTTGTCTAAAATGACCGACCTACAAAACAATTGCTTATAAATCTCTCATTACACTATATTATTACCAAATCTTGGATTCAATCTTTTTATCAACTTTTATCTACTTATGCAAGTATTAAAGCAGGAAAACAATTAGCAACTTAATTAGAAGGATCAATAACCAGTATTGGTCGACAAAAGCAATAGGGCTGATTGTTAAAAAAAACAGGCAAAGATCAGGGCCGATTATATCCTGTCAATCAAAAGGGCGTCTCAGACAGCAACTTGATGTCGAATTTAGGCTAAAGTCCAGCTAAAGCAATAATAACGGGTCTGATGTCTCATAATCACTCAATCCGCGTTTCAACTGAAAAAAAATTTAATTCTTTATGTCAATTGTATAATCAGCTAAAATGCAACAAAAAAAAAAGGAGGTAAACTGAAACCCGAAAGTAGAGGACATAAAGAAAACCAGTCTTTTGCTAAATCAACAGTCACTGGCATTTACAGTGAAGCCAGTGCAATATACAATCTTGCTTATGCAATGCTTTTAGCATTTTAACATCATTACAGTCAGTGCATAAATTGCTTCGACTAGTATTAAAAGTTAGTCATCTAGTTTTTTTCTACAAGACTGATCACAAATCAGTTACATAAAAACTTGGTCTAATTTGAATCTGAAAAGCAAGACAGATTACCACTTGGTTAACTGCTAATTAGTCAAACTAGTTCTTAAGACACGAGTCTTGTTTATGCAACTGGCCCCAGGGCACTTTCTGTTGTTCGGATGCATTTCATGTTCCCATTATAAACGTCTTAATATATTGGGACACCTGCATTATTTTAGGTGAATTTTCACTGCTTAAAGGTTATTCCTGCTGCTTCCACTAGAGGGACAGTTGGGAAAGTTCTTGCTAGCCGTTGGGATCAGATGAATGCAGGCGTTCATGTTAGCCGTTTGGCGCACAATAGATTTGCATGAGAATGGAGTGCTGCTGAAAGCTCCGGTAACAGAGGTGTTTTCCATCTCATTCACTCTGCCTCTGAGCCCCGCTGACCTGATTCCACACGCAAATATGTCCCTCTTCCATTTCCTCACCCTGTCCCTCCTCCTCCTCTTCCTCATCCTCATCCTCGTCCTCCTTGTCCCTCTGCCCTCTGAAGACTCAATGATGGACAACAGCACCGACCACCAGAACAGATCCACCTTCCTGTACTTCGCTTACGGCAGTAATCTTCTGAAGGAGCGACTGCAGCTGAAGAACCCGTCAGCCACCATCTACTGCGTGGCCAAACTCAAGGTATCTATCTATCCGTCTATATATCGATCTATCCATTCATCCATCCGACCATTCATCATCCATCTATCTGTATTTTCATCCATCTATCTATCCATCTATCAGACTGTTTAACTATATCTATCTATCCATCATTTTTTTATTCATATTTTTTATTCATCCATCCATCTGTCCGACAGTTTATCCATCCATCCATCATCCATCCAACTGTTTATCCATCCATCCGACTGTTTATCCATCCGTCCAACTGTTTATCCATCCGTCCAACTGTTTATCCATCCATCCGACTGTTCATCCATCCATCCGACTGTTTATACATCCATCCGACTGTTCATCCATCCATCCATCATCCATCCAACTGTTTATCCTTCTGTCCATCATCCATCTGTCTAACTATCCGACTGTTCATCCATCCATCCATCCATCATCCATCTGACTGTTCATCCATCCATCCATCCAACTGTTTATCCTTCTGTCCATCATCCATCTGTCTAACTATCCGACTGTTCATCCATCCATCCATCCATCATCCATCTGACTGTTCATCCATCCATCCATCCAACTGTTTATCCTTCTGTCCATCATCCATCTGTCTAACTATCCGACTGTTCATCAATCCATCCAACTGTTTATCCATCCGTCCATCCATCCATCTGACTGTTTATCCATCCATCCGACTGTTCATCCATCCATCCATCCATCCGTTTATCCTTCTGTCCATCATCCATCCGTCTAACTATCCGACTGTTCATCCATCCATCCAACTGTTTATCCATCCTTCCATCATCCATCCAACTATCCAACTGTTTATCCATTTGTCCATCCAACTGACTGTTTATCCATCCGTCTGTCTATTCGATTGTTTATCTATTTGTCCATCCATCTGTCCGTTTATCCATCAGACTGTTTAACTATATTTATCTATCCATCCATCTATCTGTCTATTCATCTATCCATCCATCTTTTTATCAATCTATCTATCTAACTGACTCGTCATCCTCTCTAGGACTATAAACTGGTCTTCGGGAACCATAAAGGACTGGCGAGTCAGCGCTGGCATGGCGGTGTTGCGACCATCGAGCACTGCCCGGGGGACGACGTGTGGGGCGTCGTGTGGAGGATGAACATGTCGGACCTCGAGTCCCTGGACAGGTAGGAGCTTTCAGACCCACAACAGTCAGAGATCTTCATGTAGAAGTGTTGCTTAGGGACAAATGGCGCTCCTCACATGTGCTGGATGTTCCTCTGCAGGCAGGAGAATGTGAAAATGGGCACCTACAGTCCAGTGGAGATGAACGTCTCCACCAGCAACCAGGACCTCAGCTGTCGGATGTATATCATGAACAGCTGCATTTATGCGCCACCGTCGCTGCAGTATCTACAGGTACAGTCTCCTGCGTGCTATAACAAGTCACAAAATACGGCTTTTATCAGGACTTTAGCTTCGTTTACATCAGTGGTTCTCAACACTTTCAAAAGGGCCTCAGGATGACTTAAAGTGATTTTAAATGAGAAAACAAGCATAAGACAACTAAAAATGAAGATATTTCTTATTTTAATTCAACCCTTCAACAAGAAGAACCTTGATTCTCACATTCTAGAAATGAGACGATATATAAGGATTCGTAATTTAAAAAGTGTGATTTCTAGAGCTGGAACAAACTGAAAATTAAATGGTTATTCATTAATAAGCACTTCCTCCAATGGGTTGTTAACTGCTTTGGCTGAATCACTGATTCAGTGAGTTGAACTCTGATCACTTTGATTTGTGAACGAATCATTCAGACTGATTTTGTGAACTGGATCCACTGATTCATTGAAAGATCCGACACAATTACTGCATGAACTTTTCTGAATTAAGAGGAGATTTAGATAACAAATGAACCCGATTCTGTTTTCTCAGCATGTATTGTGTGTCAAATTATAGCAGCAACAACAGAAACACGTGCTTCTCTAAACGGAGTAATCTGATATCATCCTCCAAACAGAATGAGTTTGTTATTTTGTGCTGCTGGCGAAAGGACAATGCTGAGGTGTTTTTTCTGGCGTTTGCTCCGGCCAGCTTTGTATGAGACAATAGAGCACCGCCAGCAACTGCTACAACAAAAACACATCAAACCGAAGCAATACGCACTATAATTTTCATAATACAAGGGTCTCTGGGATAAAATAACATTTACATATTTATCCATCTATACTGGACGTCACTTTTAGCACAAATGAGGCAACTAGCACACGTGCTTGTTATAGCTTTATGAATAAATCTCTGTACTGTCCTAAACATTTACATGCAAACATTTTGTTCTTGTCACATGCAGATTAAACAATTAGTACTGTAAAGCATGTCAAATTTAGTTTGTGACACTGCAGGAGCACGTAATGTTGAAAAATTATGCTGATTACAGGGTTTCTGCAAATTTATGACTCATAAATGATGCTCTCCCTCAGTATTTTTGTCTCGTTTTTCAGAGCAAATGTCTAAAAATTCTTAAATCAAGAAATTACATATAAGAAATTTTATAAGAAATGTATTAAAATTAAAAATAAAAATCATATTTCATTGAGAAAACAGGTTTTCATTCCCCATTGGCAGATATTTGTTCTTGTTTTAAGCGTAAACTCATTTAATTTTGTTCAGTTTCTCAAAAAAACAAGAATTTATATATTCATTTTCCATCTCCAGTATAATGTGTCTTGGTTTAAAGATGTTTAGATATTTGAACTGGAAAACAAGATAAAAACACTGAGGTTTTTTTGCAGTGCATGCAACATTTAATGCCACAACTTTATGAATTTAAGAAATTCTGCTCTGATTTAAGACCTTTTAAGGCTTTCATTTGTGGAAAGGCGAATTAAGACTTTATAATCCAGTTTCTGTGAAAAAGTTGAAAGAAATGGTGTCAGGACCCAAGATTATCCTGAATGCATTCATTTACATTTTAACCTAAAATCTACATTTAATTTTCACTTGCTTTTTATTCCTCTTCTGTAAATGCAAAAGTCATTTTGCATTTACAGAAGAGGAAGAAAAGCTAATTTTTAACCAAAAAGCTAAAAATCTAAAACCGTAAAAAATAATCTGCACAAAAACGACACATTGTTCACGTCACATGACGAATCTTCCTGTTCTTGGCCAGAATAAACTGCATTTTATGATAACACTCAAAAGTCTGTAAACGCAAGACTAGATTCCTGCGGAAGGTGTGTCCTCTAGAGCTCAAATGATAGAAATATCTAAAAGATGCCAGTAGAAATGAAGTACCTTCTGTGTCTCAGGTTATTGTGATGGGCGCGGAGCAGAACGGGCTTCCGAAGGACTATCAGGACAAACTCAGGTCTATTGAAACCAACAAATACGAGGGACCTCTGCCTGTGATGGAAGAACTGGAGAAAGCTTTGAAAAAATCCAAAGAAAGGACAGAAGTGATTCAATCTGATGATTAGCATCATAAATGCTGTCTATGTGCACACTTATCTGTAGTCTATAGAATGTACACCACAGCACAACGCTAGTAGACAGGTTCGTTCTGTTTTTAACTCAGAAGAATGTGCAGTATTTGTAACATTTAACAAAACAGTTGCATAAAGTATTTGTTGCCGGCATTCATTATGTTGTGTTCTGCTTGTGTTATTTTCACTTCTGACTGTAGTAAAAACCCTTTTGGAACCTCCATTTTTAAGAGTTTATGCCAAAATGTAATCAAATAAGATTAGATCTGATTAGTGTTGCTTTCGTCAACGAAAATTATGACTAAATATCATCGTCAACGAACCTTTATCACGTGACGAAAACGAGACGAGACGAGACTAGACTAAAATTAAAACAGGCCGCCAAAAACAACACTAGATCTGATTCAACCCATCATATTTTAGAGATAGGACCGGGATTTGAACAATATTTCTATTCTCTTTTGATTTTAATGGAAGTTAAGAGTTATGTATGTCCCATTCAGTTCAGAAAATTGTCATTTCCAACTTGTTGCTTATAAAAGTGCAATGGAAAACCAATTTTCCAACCTGAAAATGCATAATTCCACCAGTTTCTGGTTGATTTAAAGCAAAGGTTCACCCAAAAATGAACCTGAATAAATGAACAGTTGATGGTAGCCATTGACTTCCATAGTATTTTTTTCCATTCCATTTCGGCCGCATCTGCAGTCAGTCACCTGAGAAGTTAAAGTGAATACGCTAGAAAACTGCGCACATTTAATAGATGTGTGGAGTAAGAACATATAAGTGAGCAGAAGTGTTTCAAACATACGAACACAGTTCAGCTTCAGTTAGTCTCATAAAACTAGCGAGCTGAGCCAGTAGTAGTGCTGACAGTGTCGCGTAAACATGACTGAGGAACAGATGAACCGATTCAATCGAGTGAGTCATTTACGCTGAAAGCGCTCCGATTGATTCAAATTCGTGACTTCGATGATTCAGTTCAAGCGATTCACTAGCAAAAACCGGATCAAAAGAGCCATTGATTTTCGAATTTCAACATCGCTTGTAATGATTTTAAAAAGCACGTATAGTGATGGGTGAAACGAATTAGTTAAAACATTGCTTCGCAAAATGATTCACTGTTTCGAAGTGCTCCAATCGGATCAAGTACAGCGAATCATTTGATTCAGATCGGGACTTCAAATCGCATATCGTGAATAATTTTATTAAGCTCGGAACTTCGCGGATCACGATTCATTTGATTCAGTTCGGGACTTCGGAGCGCGGAGCACGAATCATTTGATTTAGATCAGGACTTCGGAGCGCGGAGCACGAATCATTTGATTCAGTTCGGGACTTCGGAGCACGAATCATTTGCCGGAACTTCGGAGCGCGAATCATTTGATTCAGTTCGGGACTTCGGAGCGCAAATCATTTGATTCAATTCGGGACTTCAAATCGGGACTTCAAATTGCATATCGCGAATCATTTTATTAAGCTCGGAACTTCGCGGATCGCAAATAATTTTATTAAGCTCGGAACTTCGGAGCGTACTCCGCGCTCTGAAGTCCCGATCTAAATCAAATGATTCGCGCTTCGAAGTCCCGAACTGAATCAAATGATTCGTGATCCGCGAAGTCCCGAACTGAATCAAATTATTCACGATATGCGATTTGAAGTCCCGATCTAAATCAAATGATTCATGCTCCGTGCTCCGAAGTCCCGAACTGAATCAAATGATTCACGAATCCGCTCTGAAGTCCCGATCTAAATCAAATGATTCGTACTCCGCGCTCTGAAGTCCCGATCTAAATCAAATGATTCACGAATCCGCTTCTAAGTTACGAACTGAATCAAATGATT
>NW_015549608.1:634014-650875 GCF_001515605.1 Sinocyclocheilus anshuiensis
ATCGCGAATGATTCAGATCGGGACTTCGGAGCACATATTGCAAATCATTTGATTCTGATCGGTACTCTGGATCGTGTAACTCGAATGATTCAGATCGGGACTTCGGAGCACATATTGCAAATCATTTGATTCTGATCGGTACTCTGGATCGTGTAACTCGAATGATTCAGATCGGGACTTCGGAGCACATATTGCAAATCATTTGATTCAGATCGGGACTTCGGAGCGCGTATCGCGAATGATTCAGATCGGGACTTCGGAGCACATATTGCAAATCATTTGATTCAGATCGGGACTTCTGAGTGTGAGTTGGGAATCTTTCGATTCCGATCGGGACTCTAGAGTGCATCTCGCAAATCTTTTTATTCCTTCGCGGATCGCGAATCATTTGATTCAGTTCGGGACTTTGGAGCGCGGATCATAAATCATTTGATTCAGTTCGGGACTTCGGAGCACGAATCATTTTTTCAAGTCAAGTCAAGTCAAGTCTGCTTTATTGTCAATTCTTCCACATGTACAGCACACTTCGCGGATCGCGAATCATTTGATTCAGTTCGAGACTTTGGAGCGCGAATCATTTGATTCAGTTTGGGACTTCGGAGCGCGGATCGCGAATAATTTGATTCAGTTCGGGACTTCGGAGCGCGGATCGCAAATCATTTGATTCAGTTTGGGACTTCGGAGCGCGGAGCATGAATCATTTGATTTAGATCGGGACTTTGGAGCGCGGAGCATGAATCATTTGATTTAGATCGGGACTTCAAATCGCATATCGCAAATCATTTTATTCAGTTCGGGACTTCGCGGATCACGAATCATTTGATTCAGTTCGGGACTTCGAAGCGCGAATCATTTGATTTAGATCGGGACTTCAGAGCGCGGAGCATGAATCATTTGATTTAGATTGGGACTTCGGAGCGGATTCGTGAATCATTTGATTTAGATCGGGACTTCGGAGTGGATTCGTGAATCATTTGATTTAGATCGGGACTTCAGAGCGCGGAGCATGAATCATTTGATTTAGATTGGGACTTCGGAGCGGATTCGTGAATCATTTAATTTAGATCGGGACTTCAGAGCGCGGAGTACGAGTCATTTGATTTAGATCGGGACTTCTGAGCGGATTCGTGAATCATTTGATTTAGATCGGGACTTCGGAGTGGATTCGTGAATCGAATGATTCTGAGCAGGTTCGCGAACCATTATTCAGATCAGGACTTCGGAGCGCGTACTGCTGATTTAAAAAAATATATATATATTAAACTGTAGAAAACATCAAACCATTAAGGCAGTACAGTTATAAAAACAAAAAGAAAAAAAACTTTACACACAAATCTCTTAAGAAAATTACCCATTATAGTTAAAAGTGTATGACTATAGAGATGCAGTTTTGACTGCTTTAGGATTAACAGAACTTTGGTTAGTTTCCATGTACTTGTCTAGATCTTTGAATAAATAAAAAAAAAGAGGTTTATAGCCGGATTTTTGTTTATGTAGGCCTATGTTAAATTTAGCTTGCAGGAAACACAAATGAAGTTATATTTTCCTATATTGTCTTTTGAGTAGTGAAACAATCCAAAGAAAACATCTTTAAAACAGAAAGAAAATTCATTTTTAAAATGAGATCGGATGAACATTAAAAAAATCGGACCAAAATGTCTCTCACTCTCAAACAAGTGAATGAACCTTCCTCAGAAGAGTGACAAATATAGCAACTCACTTCAGTGTCTGACTTATATTATAATTACGTCCATGAGCTTTTTGTGAAATTTGGTTTGTAAAGTTATTTAAATGTTACAATTTTTTTTTTTTACAACATTCTACTAACTTTATCACCTAAAATATAACGTGAATGTATTTTTTTATATTTAATGTGAATATTTAATGTTTTTAATATTAAATATTTTTTAATATTGAATGTTTTTTTTTTTTTAATATTCTAAGAATGCTACAATGTCCAGTTTTCTTGTTGTGGTTATAACGTTATTTTAAGGTTACAAAAACGTTTCTGACAACATTCTACTAACTTTATCACCCAAAATATATCATCATGTGAATGTTTTTTTAATATTTAATGTTTTTAATATTTATTGTTTGTTTTTTTTTTATATTCCAAGAACGTTAAAATGTCATTTTTTGTGATTAGAATGTTACAAAAATGTTTCTTGGAAAGTTTATCAAGTACGAACAACATCTCAAGGATTCCGAGAATGTTGACCTCAGAACATTCATCAAGTAAAAATAACACCATGAAGAAGACGTTCAATGAATGTTGTTCTAAGAACGTTTTCTCAGTGTTATGAAAATGTATCAAATATTAATAAAGTAATAAGAGCATTCCATAAACATTACTTCATAAATGTTTTGTCTTAACACTTATCAATAGCACACGTACATCACGGAGACGTCTGTTTGACATCTTCAAGACGTATTTTTTAGAGTGTTTGCTCATCTGCAATACATCTAGAAGACATTTCCTATCAGATGTCAAATAGACGTTTAGAAGATGTCTTTAAGATGTTTATGATTTAGAATGCATGTAAAACTGACATCTTAGAGACGTCTATCAGATGTTTGATGCTTTCCAGATGAAGTGATCTTTAACAGACGTCTTGCAGATGTACGTGTGCTATCTGAGTCACAACCTTTCAAGGGAACGTCTCAACTTTCACAAACGTTTTTAAAATTCATATCCCAGATAACACACGTACATCTGCAAGACGTCTGTTAAAGATCACTTCATCTGGAAAGCATCTGCTGTGTGCAAACATCTGATAGATGTCTCTAAGATTGTACATGCATTCTAGATCATAAACATCTTAAAGACATCTTCTAAACGTCTATTTGACATCTGATAGGAAACGTCCTATAGATGTATTGCAGATGAGCAAACACTGAAAAATACGTCTTGCAGATGTCAAACAGACGTCTCCGTGATGTACGTGTGCTATCAGGGGAATTGTTTTAAAAGAACATTAGGACAAGATTCTGTTTGTTGGATGTAAAATGTGGTGTCTTATTGGAAACGATACCGTGGTACATTTTTGTAAGGGTATAAACACGACATTTAGTAAAGTTTAGTAAAAATGTAACCAGTTTTGCGTTTAATTCCCAATAAGCTCCTCATAAAATGCATAACTAACACTAAAGCTCATGACTGACTTACTGAAGGCTCGTTGAATTGTTTTATCGTTTAATTTCTCTGTCCTCGCTAGGCCTGTCGCAATAATCAATATATCGACTTATGTGCAATATATGTACATGACCTCAATTTTTGGTGACGCAATATATCACCAATTATATTTACTTAAAAATTAATGTCACCATGTTTTGTACATTCCACTTGCACCTGTGTCTTTTGCAGCTTCTGGTACATAACGTGGTGTAGTTGGTGCTAGTTCACATTTAAAAAATGCTTCTACAAACAAAGTTTCATCTGCAGATATGATCTAGTTTAGAGATCTGACGGACATCTGAGTGCTGAGTAGTGATGGTGTTTTTCAGCAATAGTGTGCAGCCTTAAGAAGAAAAGAAGGTCAGGGAAAAATCTCCATACAAGTTCTTTGTGCATTTTTCTTTTTTTTCTACTTGTTACTTTGCACTTTTTGCTAGAAAATGTTTATTTACTATTTATTCAAGGTATCTAATATTTTGAAACTTAATTTCCATGATCTAAACATTCTTAAAAATTAAAAGTTTGTTGTCATTTGGAAGTGTGTAGGCCTTCTTGCATTATGATTATATGTTCAGTGGCATAAAATGGTGTTTAAAATGACAATAATGTGGTTTATCGCAATTAGTTCTGGTGCAATATATCGCACGACAAAAAGTTGTTATCGTGAAAGGCCTAGTGCTCGCCACACAACACACTCAAACAAGCTTTGCACGGCAGAAATGATCATATCCAGGGTGTTTTCACTAATCCGGGTCAGATTTCATGTTTTAGTTTCACTTCCTAGTTAACATGGAAGGTGCGGAACCAACTACATTCGGTCAGTCAGTTTAACCTTCGCAGATTCCGACGCTTTCGTTTTCTGTTTTCTTTTGCGCGAGCATGTTGAAATGGCTAAACTTTACTAAAATATAATATATCGTAATTGCAAAACTCAGTGTCGCTTGATTGACGCCGATTTCTCGCCTCAGACGCACGTCTGTGAAGAGCCTGGGCTGGATGCATCATTACTAGAGCTGACCAGGTTCAGTGTCCTGCTGTGAAATGGGCTCTTACAGGAGTGAGGACTCTCACCTGAAGCTGCTGACTTCACACCGAGAGCTGCTGGTGGAGCAGGTGAAGAACACGCAGTGTGTGCTGGACAATCTCCAGATGAACGGCTTCATCTGCACTGAAGACATCGAGATCATACAGCGCAGCAGCACCAAAACTGACCAGGTACAGCACTAACCTCAGAAATGCTTGAAGGTACATTAATATGCCAGTCTGAAAACTATTACTGATTACTAACATTATCACTGATCCATGCTACATAAGTAACATCTGTAACAGTAACTGAAAAACATAAGAAATATATGAATTCACTGTTCCTTCCACAAATTAAGGCCATAAAAAGATCCTAAATCAGAACAGAAAGTCTTAAATTCATAGTCATGGCACTGAATGTTGCATGCATTGCTAAAAATTAATATATTCCACTGTATTTTTATCTTGTTTTCCAGTACAAATATCCAATCATCCTTTACTTTTGCTTTCCAAGAAACTGATCAAAGTGAAGTGAGTTTATGCTTATAACAAGAACAAGTATCTGCCAATGAGGTCAGAAAACCTCGTTTTTTCCCTTTTAATTAAGTTGATTTCTCTAAGGCCGTTTGGCAGATATTTGTAGTTTTCTATGTTTCTCAAGTAAATGTATCTTGGTTAAAAAAAATCAGACATTTGCATTGGAAAACAAGACAACATTTTTTGCAGTGTGATCAGAAGCTACAGTAAAAGTTATTTCCGTATTCTAGGGGCAGATTTATGTATTTTTTATCTTTTGTAAAACGAATTCAAAAGTAATAGAGATTAGTTGGAAGTTGTATATTCAATCTTTTAAGCGCCGCTAACTCTGTGTGTCTTTCCTTGGTCTTAAAATGTCTCAAATTTACCTTCATAAAACAAGCATACACTCTGTTAAATGTGAAATGTTAAATATTAAATGTTTATACACACACACAATCCACAATATATATTTCACAATTAATCAACTCACCTCATTTTTGGACACGCAGGTTCGCAAAATCCTGGAGCTGGTTCAGAGTAAAGGAGAGGAGTGCTCAGCGTATTTTGTACACGTTCTTCATGAAGCATACGACGCTTACATTGATCTGCGGCCTTGGTTTGAAGAAATTCGGTACACACCATTAGACACTATTAGTGTCATACCAGTGGTTAACACAGACCCCAGTGAGTATTTTCATTTAAATGACATATAAAATTCAGTGTTGGGGAAGCTACTCTGAAACTGTAGCTTGACCAGCTACAAGCTACTCGTAAATTAAAGTAGTAGTACTACTTGTAGCTAGCTACTCCCCAACACTGATACAATTTTACAAATACAGGAACCATGAAAATTATTGTCCAGCTTAAGTCATAATTTGTTACAAAAGATTTTAGTCAGATTTTTGGCATGTCATACTGTAGGACACTATATTTATGCACTTGAATATTTATGACAATATTCCACCTAATGTTTTTGCATCTTTGCAGTTAGCAAGTACTGTGAGAAGCTCAGATATGAGCTGGGAAGAGACACTCAGTTCATCACGTCGTACTCGAAGAGCGAGGAGACGCCGCTGGAGGATCTTTACACGGACACTCAGATGGGCATCATTGAAACAGAAGCGCAAGATGCTCAAGTCTCATCTGTCTAACAGCGTGAGAACGCATCTTAAAGGCCTTCCTCGATATCCATCCACAGACATTGAGGGCGACAAGGTGCATGCAATGCCAAATTTCTTGTGGATGCTGCGGTGCATATTTGAGACGAACAGCGAGGACGTTGCAAAGATGACGGCCAACGGTATATCGGCGGATTACATAAAAATCGCCTTCTGTAACATTTACTCTGCCGACTGCAGCGCGTTGAACTTTGTCCTCCACCACCGTAGGAAGCACCTGGGGGTCGACATGGACAATAACAACATCAACGATTACGGCGTGAAGCAACTGAGACCCTCTTTCAGCAAAATGACAGTAGTAAGGTAAGAAAAGCCAGGCAGGGTTTGACTTTACCCAAAGAACTAGAACTACTAGAACTAGAATGGAATTACCAGCAGACTGAACAATAACCGAAGTTCCTACCTTTTCAGATTTTGCGTGAATCAGCTCACTGACAGCAGTATCGAGGTTCTGGCAGAGGAACTCATCAGACACAAAGTCATTAAGGTCTTGGGGTGAGTTCATACGTTCATCTTTATGTTATGTTGCTGGGTTTTATATAGACTTCAATCTACTCTCTTTTCATTGCATTTTCAGTCTTTACAAAAACTACATCACAGATGTTGGAGCCAAACTAGTAGCAAAGATAATTGAAGAATGTCCACACTTGAGGGTCGTCAAGTAGGTATCCCGTTGTTGTATGTTGATAATGGAAGAATATTTAACTAATAACATTCCCTGTGATATGAGGACATGCTGCATGATTTGGGGATATTTATGATTTTGTATCCATGCACATCTGCTATTTTAAAGATGTTTTTACACATACGGCATTAAAAATCCATTGCTCCATATATCTTTACTGACAGACCATGTGGTCAACATTTGGACTTTTTAACCTCGTGGTCTGTCATTTTATTGTTTTGGAGCATTTGTGTTTTGATTTGACTGCACCTTATTCCTCTGGTGTGTGCATGGTTTTATTGATGGGATTAAAAATAGTTTGCAATGCTTTCCAGATGATGCACACCTTAAAAACGACCTGTAAACGTACACATTTTCACAGGATATATAGAATGCATAATTCATTTACACTTGTTTGTGCTTCCCATAGGCTCGGCTGCAACAACATCACAGGTGTGGGTGGGAAATACCTTGCCAGTGCAATTCACAAGAGCAAATCTATCTTTGATGTAGGGTAAGAATATGTACAGGAACATTTAAACCCGGGCTTTAAAATGGTGTCGCCATAATATCATACAACACCCTGCTCTTTTTTATGCATATTTTTCTTTGGAATTCCTGTGTTTTTGTCCTGAATTTTACAGAAATGATCCAAAACTATGGTAAAAGTTTGGTGAAATTAAATTAATTGCTTGCAGAATGTGGGGAAACACCATCGGTGACGAGGGCGCAGATGCGTTTGCAGAGGCTCTGAAGAATCACCCAAACCTGACCAACCTCAGGTAAGTCTTGCATCATCAAATGACTCTCCTGTCTCCATTCTGAGAAATTCATCTGTCAGATAAAGAACGAGCAATCTGAGATTGATTATTTCATTGCTGTTTAGTCTCTCTGCCAATGGCATTACGTCTCACGGTGGAAGAAGTCTGGCAAAAGCACTGAAGGAAAACAAAAGCCTTCACATCTTCTGGTACGACTGAATGTCATATTTTCTCATGCATGTGAAATTAAAAAGATTTAATGATTGTTCCCAGATGAATTCTTATTTAATATGCTTATTTTTCAGGTTGATACAGAACAAAATCTCTGATGATGCAGCGTCGGACTTTGCTGATGCCTTCAGATCCAACTCTGCTCTGACGCATCTGATGTATGATCGATTATACCTCATTATTTCAGTAATGCACAGTAATATCTGCTTTACACATGGCGCATGCTCATTTTGGTGTCTGATTTAAAAGTTTACAGTATTCACTTTGTGCATAAACAAATAGTGCAAATGCAATGATGCAAATACTATTTTTTTGCTGCATCTTGCATGCTTTGCTTGAGAAAAATTTAATGAAAATGCACTGTAGCCTATGGACATTATTATATGTGGACAATATTCAATGTGGTGACTCAAAAATCACTCAGAAAGCTCAATGCATGTCTGCTGCAAATGCAAAATGTGTGAAACAATTTAAATAATTGGTTAAACATACCCGAGATATTCACCTGTGTGCTGTAAGACAACTAAACATACACTAAGATTAATAATGCTTGGTAATTGATTAACTATTAGATCAGGATGTCATTTATATTTTGATCAACGCGTTTATATTTTGATCAACAATATGCCAAATAATGCACTTCAGCTCTGTATGCACAATATCTTTGCACTGACAGATTGAATAATCCATTCAACTCTCTATAGGCTAATAGAAAATGAGTTCACCATTCATGGAGCCAAAGAGATGTCTGAAGGCCTGACTAACAACACTACACTGAAGGAAGTCAAGTAAGATCTGCGATTTGATCCAAAAACTAGAGTTTGCATCATTTTAATGGCATAAAAGCTGTAATAAAAGATTATTCTGCCCTCAAAGACACCTCAGTTTCGCCAGATTTTAAAGCATTGCATAAGTCAATCTCATAATGCATTGCGACAAGCTCCACCAAAGATGGTGGAAATGTCAACAAGAGTAGTGATAAAATGGCTCAGTATAATACAACACAAATCAACTATTTTACGCAGTATTGGTGTGTGCAATGTATTTCATCACATTAACTCAATTGAAATCTATTCAGTTGAGTATCACTGCTTACGCAGATTGTTCCAGATCACTCACTAATGAGGTGTCTTACAAGGCAGCTCACTAGGTTTTGGAACAGAGCCCTAGTTTTCCCTCTTAACTAACCTTACGTGAGCAGATCAGGTCTTCCAGTTTCACACATTTCCACATTTTCTGGTTCGTTCACAGCATTAAAGGAAGCCGGGTTTCTGAAGAAGAAGAACAACTCTATGAGGGTGACAAGCGGCTTCGCTTCCACTGAGAAGAAACATTAAAACACGTGATTTGAGAAAAAAAAAATCTGTGAGAAAAGGAAGTTGGTGTCATTCCACAGACACTGGTTTACTTCAGTATCAGAAGCACCACTGGCTGTGAAGGCAAAACCCATTCAAGGCTTTCAGGTTTATTACTGTCGCTCTGACGCAGGTTTTATACAATCATACTCAGATGAAACTCTTAGGGAATACTTTAGGCTTTTTAATAGGGATGCACCGATACAATACCGATATCGGGCCGATACTGCACTCCTGTACTAATTAAAATGCTCCAATACCAAAAGCACACGGCGTGTGAAGAGTGCTGTATCCAGACAAAGAACCACCGACAACCGAACAAACAGAGCAGAATGGAGTTATTAGAGATTAAGGATATCTATGCATGTATGTAATCAGTATAATGTTAAACATTCACGCCTGTATAGCTGATGTGCGCGAGATAATAAGCGTAGTGGATTGAGTGCGCAGCGGCACAGATGCGCAAGCTTGTCGAGTGAATATCACAGACAGCACTGGAAAGTTTATAGATCGGCCGGGAATGTCAAAAGCAAGTAAGTAAACCAATGCACAAGTTATTAAAAGCTACTTGACGGACGGCAAGGAGAGAGAAAGCGAGCGAGAGAGAGCGCGCGCGCGCTGTTGCATGATCTTGATTGCTGTTCGTTCCATTAGCACATGCATCATTTGGACTAAAAACAAACAAATTATAGGGGCATTCACTATAAACAACATTTTACACGGCAAACGTATACAACTTCATTTAAAGCTTAAGTGAAACTCGCAGCCTGTGTGAATGCGCTGGGCTTTATGTGTCTCTCATTCTGCACCAACACAAATGTTTGGCTTGCTTGACGTCGCTTTGGAATATACAAGTCGCAGCACATTTCAGATAATAAAAAACGCAACTTATATTTTAGAAAATATAATTTGGTTTCTCTACCCAGTGTATTTAAATATAAATGCAATGAAAATACAGGTATGGTTTCGGCAAGTACCAAAAATGAAAATATCGGTATCAGACTCGTTCCGGAAAAAGTGACATCGGTGCATCCCTACTTTTTATATAATGCATTTTAAAATATAATGTAATGCACCTTCTAATGCATTGCATGATCTCATGAATAATTGTACAATACTTTGTTCATTGTTACACTTTTAGAAAGTAAAATGCATTAAAACACACAACAAACAACCCAGGAACATGACAAGGAATCTGCAAATATAATGCATTTTTAACTTTGGTTACAATTATTCATGAAAATATATAATGCATTACAATACACATTATGACTGTCTTATAATGCATTATACATAGGCTTCAAGTGTTAACAGGATTTTTAATAAATTGTATAGATTCATGTATTTGCTCTGAAAAGAGCGATACTTGAACACTTATAATGGTGCTTTTATCAATCTGAGAAATTATTGCATGCATTCAGTCATTGTAGTCAAGTAGATGATTAAAAACATTGCAAATAAATCTCTCTCTCTCTCTCTCTCTCACACACACACACAAAAACACAAACACACACACACACACACACACACAAACAAACACATACACACAGAGTTACACACAAACACACACACACACAGAGGGACATCCAGACAAGTATGTAAAGATCTGTGCTTCAAAAGATTTATCTTTTTTTAATCTCATTATCTCTGTACATAGTTTTTTACACATATGGAATGCCACAATATCTCGAAATCATTAAAAAACCCTTATGATCATCCGGGTGGCCACTGTTAAACTTTCACATTGAGATCCGACACATACAAGCTTCTGTTTGCTTCCTTTGCATCTCTTCAGGAAGTTGCGTAACTACTTATGTTCCTCTCGACTGCTGCAAGGATGAGAAGCTAGATCAGACAGATCGTTACCTGATGGAGTTTGGTAGCAAATTAAACAAACAAACAGTGTGTATCAAAAGCTTTGACATTCACGGATGGATCCGGTCGGATGCATCAGGCTCAGATCTGCTGGAAACAGACGTTTGCACAAAGCAGCAAAATGTCAAAGAATATCAGCGTGGATTTATTAATTACCTAAATTATATCTCGTAAAAGAAGTTTTGCAAATGATCTAATATCTGGTAAGGCTTTTTAAAAATGGTGTTTCCCATGCAACTTGTTTATCTTCTCATCTCTTCTCATATGTGATCAGAAAACCTGCAGAAATGAACGTGACGCGGCCTCACATTGAAACCGGTTCTCATTTCCATCAACATACATGATTAGCAGCATTTTAAAGCTATTATGGCACTTTGATATGCCGGGTCGACTATGTTAATACTCTGAAGTCCAATTCAGCTTCAGCGGGTCATGACTAGTCCACAGGTCAAATTCAACACCAGCTGACCAAAACTAACCCTTCAGATAAACTCAACCGCTTGAGGCTTTACTTAAGACTGAGAATGAGTGTAAATCTCTAACCATAAAAAAAAATCCCTTGTCAAATCTGCGATTAGTAACTTTACAAAACTAGTAAGCAGCGCGTCCGTCTGAAGCATCAAACCTTAGAGAACGGCCACCTTTCTCCAAAATATTATGACGTGGATCTTGGGAAAAGCAGCTGAAATGTGACCCAGAGTGTTTATGATATCAATCAATCAATCAATCACACACTCACTCACTCACATTCACTCACTCACACTCACTCACTCACATTCACTCACTCACACACACATTCACTCATACTCACACACACTCTCATATTCACACACTCACACACATTCACACACATTCATTCACACACTCACTCACATTCACACACTCACATTCACTCACACACATTCACTCACACACATTCACTCACTCACACATTCACTCATACTCACACACACTCTCACATTCACACACACACATTCACACACTCACATTCATTCACACACTCACTCACATTCACACACTCACTCACACTCACTCACTCACATTCACTCACTCACACTCACTCACACTCACACACTCACACACTCACTCACTCACTCACTCACACTCACTCACACTCACTCACTCACATTCACTCACATTCACTCACTCACACTCACTCACATTCACTCACTCACATTCACTCACTCACATTCACTCACACACATTCACTCACACACATTCACTCACACTCTCACATTCACACACTCACTCACATTCACACACTCACATTCATTCACACACTCACTCACATTCACACACTCACTCACATTCACACACTCACTCACTCACTCACACTCACATTCACTCACTCACACTCTCACACTCACATTCACTCACACACGTGCCGTTCTGACTCTATGATTTACATTAAACAGATTGAGAAACTGGTGATAAAATCCCAAAGATCATAAGAGAAATAAACCTGGTGAATATAAAACAAACACCGAGAGAATTATTCGCCTGAATCACATTTCATCACAAATAGCAGAAGAAATTGTTTTACATGAAGATGATAGTATTTTTAGGAGTATTAAGATTTGTGACGTTATTTTCACAACAATCAGGCACATTTTGCACCACTGCTGTAATGCATCTGAACATTTTGCTTTTGAGTTTTCCTTTTGTTTTATATTATTTTCAGTGTTTATTACTGGATTTTTAAAATTTAAATCAGCACAAATTAAGAGCAGTACAACAGATACTACAATGATATATAAATACTATGTGTAATTGTCGTGAAAGTATGTGACAAATTTTATTAATCCTAAAAATTCATTTCCTTGATTTAAGGTGAAATATGAGATTCATTTGGCCTGATGGATGATCATATGACATCACATGTTTGTCTCTTGACGCATGTACAATGTTTTTAAACATAAAGGGTGAGTCTTAACAAAACCTGTCAAGGAATGTCATTTTTCATCACAAAATCAAAAGAAATTATTAAAATTATATTTTACGTAAAGGAAAAGAAGTGCATTTTAGGACCCTTAAGACATTAACATTATTTATTTTTTATTTTATTTTCAATAAATCGAATTATATATCAATAAATAGTGATGTATTGACAATGACATTATTTAAATTGTTGTACTGCCATTAAAATTATTTAACTTTTTAGTCTTCTTTTTATTATTATTTATTATTCCCAGTGATGACTTTTAGAACTGGAATACAATGATTGTTTTAAAATCAGTATAAATTAAAAGCAGTACAAAAATATCATGAATCATGGTGTATAAATACTTGTACTGAAGGGGAAAAATGTGTATAACTGTCATGAAAATATGTGTTGTAAAGTGAAAAATCTAAATCCTAAAAAAGGAATTTAAATGATTATTTATTATTTAAATTCTAAAGTATTTATTTATCACAGTAGTATTTGTAGTGCCATTAAATTTATGCTGATTTAAATGGAATTTAACTTTCACTATTCTCAGTGCTGATTTTTTATTAGTGGAATACAATGATTTTTAAAATCATTATTTTGATGATAATGATTTTATTTAAGAGCAGTACAATTAATATAAATCAGTGCATAAATAATTATACTAAAGGAGTAAAAATGTGTATAATCGTGAAAAATCTAAATTCTTATTTATTATTTAAATTGTGATGTATTTATTCACCATGATAGTATTTGTTGTGCAGCCATTCAATTTATATAAATGTATTTAAATTTAAATATACATATTATAATATATATATATATATATATATATATAAAATAATATAATGCAATTATTTTAATTAAAATCAGCATAAATTAAGAGCAGTACAATGAATATCATTTAAATTATATATATTATTTATTGTTTAAATTGTAATGTATTAATTCCTCATGGTAGTATTTGTTATACTGCCATTAAAATTATTCAGATATTAATAAAATAATTGCATTATATTAATCTTCATTTTCTTCATGCAAAATATAATTTCGTATTTTTTTTCTTCTGATTTTGACGTTTTGATGAGATTCATTCTACATACACAGACAGAAGTCAGTGGTGTGTTGAATTAAGGCCCAGATTTGTCTCAACCCAAACAAAACGTGATGCACTTGCAAAAATGATCTTGAGACAGTGAATCTTGATCCGAGACTCGAGATGCACGGGACATTTCACCATCCGGGAAGCGAGAGAGAGAGAGAAATAATGGCTCAGTATGGCTCAGGGCCGACCTGAATCAGGGCTCACGTCCCGTCACATCCAGGCGTCTTTCTCCGAGTCCTTCGAGCCCTTCCTCTGAAGAACATCCCAAACGCAGCCGTCGCTTCGGCTCTTGGGATCTGAAAATTAAGGCACTGAGAGACACAGTCCCATTTAACAGAGAACAATCGACCCCGATCGTCCGATAATCATCCACACAGTCAGCTGACCCTGAGTCCGGCCAATCAGAGACGTCAACAAACAGCCAATGAAATCAACTTCTGCTAGATCCTGATTGGACAATGGTGCGCTGGAGTAGAAGCTCTGTGATGTGGAAAGAGTTTCCCTGAATGAGTTTTGGCACGCTAGGGTTTATATGGCGACTAGGGAGGGAGAAGAGAGGGGCGTTCGGCGATCAGGCCGTCCCGAGACCAAAATCACAGTGTCTATGAGGAGGAAGAGAATTCACATAGCGTCGCTTCTCACGACCAGGAGGCTGGAGACATGAAACACAACGCAGCGATTAAAGAGCATTAGCATGATTTAAAGCCAGACTCTACAGGCAGAAACACTGATTTTCATGCACTGGTCAGTTTTGAGATTTTGAGCCATTTGGCTTTCCATAATGTGTTGTTTCAGACTTAGTGGAAAGAAAACATCTAAAATACACATTTATTTGATTACATTTTATCTATTTGCATCTGTAGATTTCAATTACAATTCATATCTTTAAAGTCTGTTTTCTCAAAATGAGTTTCTTTGTTCACTTCAGCAGCACTTACATACAGCAAACTTTGCAGTTTTATTCCTCTCTATATTCTGAAGGGTTTGTTTATATATTATTCACCTGACTTTTAAACAACATATTCATAAAAATATGTTGAAAATGTGTTTTCCGGCTGTTGACAGTATTTTTTGATTTATGGAGTGATAAAAAGAGAAATCCCTTTAATTTGTCAACAAAATCAAACTGGAATTTTTATCCAATGTTCAGATTTACCTTCTGGAAATATATGCAAAATAGTGCATGTTTAAATAGATAATGCCTTGCTTGCATATTTAAATATAACATTTCGGAAAACACGTAATACAAAAAATGCTTGTGATTTGTAATGCAATCACACAGCTGGGGAAGTATCCGATATCTGATATCTGATATCTATTAGTTCTTTTTTTTTTTTACCCTATTCAACTGCAGTGTCTTGCCTTAAAATAATATGTGCATGCTGTAAGATAACATGACACCGTTTCAGCTAGAGACTTCGTTTTTTCATAATGTGAAGCTGTTTATACTGACTTTGCACATTCATTAAAGAATAATCATCAAGATACAATTAAAAACAGGTGAAGCACCTTTCATGTTAAAGAATAATAGCATTTTGGTTGCAAAAATAGTGTAATATCATGAAATATAATAATCCCACGATATAAAATGACTCATGCAATATGCATCTGCAATGCATTTAACCTGTGACATTATAATAACATGTTATGTAACGTGCTGATGAATCACAAACAATCACGAGGACTTTTATTTTAAAACGGTGTCAATTTTGATTTAAATGCACATGCATTACCAGTGTGTTACCTGTGCAAAGGTGAGAGAGGCGCTGTTAATCTGAAGGATGTTCAGGACACGATCGGTTCACTTCAAACCACTCGTCAATACAGCTGGAAGAAAAGCAGAGTTACTGTAAGAGACTCACTCACACACTCACTCGCTCACTCGCTCACTCACTCAAACACACACACACACACTCGCTCACACACACACACTCGCACACTCACTCACTCGCTCACACACTCGCTCACACACTCGCTCACACACAATCACTCATTCAAACACACACACACACTCGCTCACACACACACACACACACACACACACACACACACACACTCACTCGCTCACACACATTCGCTCACACACACTCGCTCACACACACACACACTCGCTCACACACACACGCTCGCTCACACACGCTCGCTCGCTCACTCGCTCGCTCACTCGCTCGCTCACTCGCTCACTCACTCGCTCACTCTCACACACACTCACTCACGCTCGCTCACTCACTCACTCACTCACTCACTCACTCACTCACTCACTCACTCGCTCACTCACTCACTCACTCTCGCTCACACTCACATACTCACACACTCACTCACTCACTCACTCACTCACTCACTCACTCACTCACTCACTCACTCACTCACTCACTCACTCACTCACTCACTCACTCACTCACTCACTCACTCACTCACTCACTCACTCACTCACTCACTCACTCGCACACGCGCTCACACTCTCACACTCTCACACACACTCGCTCACACACACTCGCTCACTCACTCGCTCGCACACACACACTCGCTCACACACGCACGCTCGCTCACTCACTCGCTCACATGCTCGCTCACTCGCTCACTCTCACACTCACTCACACACTCACTCACGCTCGCTCACTCACTCGCTCACTCTCGCTCGCACACGCTCGCTCGCACACGCTCGCTCACACTCTCACACTCACTCACTCACTCACTCACTCGCACACGCTCGCTCACTCACGCTCACTCACTCACTCGCTCACTCTCGCTCACTCGCACACGCGCTCACACTCTCACACTCTCACACACACTCGCTCACACACACTCGCTCACTCACTCACTCGCTCACACGCACCCTCGCTCGCTCACTCGCACACGCTCACTCACTCACTCTCACTCACACACTCACTCACTCTCACTCACTCTCACTCACACACTCTCACTCACACACTCACTCACTCTCACACTCACTCTCACACTCACACTCACTCTCACTCACACGCTCACTCACACACTCACTCACTCTCACTCACTCACTCTCACTCACTCACTCTCACTCACTCACTC
>NW_015549608.1:651126-658851 GCF_001515605.1 Sinocyclocheilus anshuiensis
TCACTCACACACTCGCACTCACTCACTCACACACACACTCACTCACTCACTCACTCACACTCGCACTCACTCTCACACGCACACTCACACTCACTCACTCACTCACTCACACTCACTCGCTCACACACTCACTCACTCGCTCGCTCACTCACACTCACACTCACACTCACTCGCTCACTCGCTCACACTCACAGTCACACTCACTCGCTCACACACACTCGCTCACACACACTCGCTCACTCACTCGCTCGCACACACACACTCGCTCACACACGCACGCTCGCTCACTCACTCGCTCACATGCTCGCTCACTCGCTCACTCTCACACTCACTCACACACTCACTCACGCTCGCTCACTCACTCGCTCACTCTCGCTCGCACACGCTCGCTCGCACACGCTCGCTCACACTCTCACACTCACTCACTCACTCACTCACTCGCACACGCTCGCTCACTCACGCTCACTCACTCACTCGCTCACTCTCGCTCACTCGCACACGCGCTCACACTCTCACACTCTCACACACACTCGATGTTAGCAGCTGTACCCTTTATGATAGATGCAGAGGCAGGGCAGGCGTGCGATGGTGTCTCCCTGCACCAACTCCTCCAGACATATTGCACATTCTCCTGCGTCCTTCGCCAGGACATCCTCTGAATAAACACAACGAAGAACAACCAAAATCAGCCATAGATTCAGTGTGTGGAAATAAAATCTGGAGAGGCTGTGGGTAATTCATGAATCAGGATTGTCAAAGAACTTCCATGACTTTTTCAGTCATATGTGACAACTGGAAAAGGGAATAATAAAAAAAAAAAAAAATCATTTTATTGCGGTAGCTGATGAAAAATTTATATTTATATATGAAAATAAATAGACAACTTATTATGTATTCATCATGGTAGTATTTGTTGCACTGCCATTAAATTTATGTTGATTTAAATAAAATTTTTACTTTTGAGTTTTCCTTTCTTTATTATTCTCAGTGATGATTTTAATTACTGGAATACAATGATTTTTAAAATTTACATCAGCATAATTTAAGAGCAATACAATGAATATCAAAGCATAAATACTTATAGTTAAGAGGTCGAAGGTGTATAATCGTCATTAAATTGTATCTTAATCCCAAAAAACGTATTTTTAAATTTAAATTGTATGTATTATGTATTGTATGTATTATTTATTATTTAAATTGCAATGTATTTACTCATCATGGCAGTATTTGCTGTATTGCAAATAAATTTATATAAAAGTATATAGATACTTAATTTAACATAATTCAATCATTTTAATAAAAATCAGCATAAATTAAGAGCAGTTCAATGAATATCATCAATTAATTATTTAAATAGTATATATTCTTTATTATTTAAATCGCAATGTATTTACTAATCATGGTAGTATATGTTGTACTGCCATTAAAATTATGACTTTATTTTCTTTATTCAAAATATATTTTATTATTTTGACATGTTTTGATGAGATTCACCCTAAAAAGACACAGAAGTCAGTTGTGACAACTGGAAAAATTATTTTATAGTGCAAGCTGATTAAAGATTTTAGTGCTTAAGTAGAACTAGAATGAATGAATGAATAAATTAAAGAATAAATAAATGCATAGAGACCTGAACTGAACCTGTAAATAAAATTCAAGTCGCACTTGATAAACGCAGCACGGGCCTCATTCATGAAATTTCTGTGTAAATCATTCATAAAACCCCAAATCTGAATTAAGGAAATAAATGATATAAACACTATTTACACAGAACTAAACTTGTGTTTCATAAATAAGGCCCAACCTGTGGAAGCAAAAGTATCTTTTATGAATGAGCAGAAGGTGGCGCTGAAGATCTGTTTTGCAGCTTCTCTGACTGATTCCTGCTGTTTACATGCGAGAAGAACAGAGTTCAACTCAAAAACTCATGCATTTCAGCATGCAACGAGATATTCAACGAGAAAAAGACTGTAGAAGAAAAACAGCTTCATCCACAGTGAATTAATTGGATGGTGAAAAGTGTCTGTATGAAGGTGGTTGGAAAAAAAAAAAGATAGTTTCAGAGGTGATTATATCGATATTATCATCAAGACAAAATTGTTTTCTGTAACATGCACTGATGAATTAAGATCTGGAACATAATCAAGTAAATAAGATCAAGTTTGATTTCATGCTGAAAAATGGCAAAGAGCTAATTAATATCTTGAGTTCAGCAAGTCAACGGCCAGGGTTTGTTGGCAGAGTGAGGTGAACCGACACCTGCGGCCCTTCACACGGATCATATGAGGATTTACACCAACACTGACGACCCTGCGGTTGGAGGAGCCTGTCATTCACACCGCTGAATATTCATGAGACAAGTGACTGTGCTTTATGTGAATGGAAACTAGATCTGCATTTCCTGAAGGAACAGCGTCAATTTTGCATGGCAACCACGAACCACCCACAGCACCCTAACAACCACACAACACCCTAACGACCACATAAAAACACCCTAACAACCCATATCAGCACCCAAACAACCAGAAAACAACACCCTGGCAACCACCAAAAGTACCATAACAACCACACAACAACCCTGGCAACCACCCACAACACCCTAACAACCACACAACACCCTGGTAACCACCCACAATTCCGTATCACCCACAAAACACCCTCGCAACCATAACACCCTGGCAACCACCCACAATACCCTGACAACCACCCACAATAGCCTATTGCCCACAAAACACCTTGGCAACCACCCACACACCCTAACAACCACACAACACCCTGGCAACCACCCGCAACACCCTAACAACCGCAAAACACCCTGGCAACCACCCGCAACACCCTAACAACCGCAAAACACCCTGGCAACCACCCGCAACACCCTAACAACCGCAAAACACCCTGGCAACCACCCGCAACACCCTAACAACCGCAAAACACCCTGGCAACCACCCGCAACACCCTAACAACCGCAAAACACCCTGGCAACCACCCGCAACACCCTAACAACCGCAAAACACCCTGGCAACCACCCGCAACACCCTAACAACCGCAAAACACCCTGGCAACCACCCGCAACACCCTAACAACCGCAAAACACCCTGGCAACCACCCGCAACACCCTAACAACCGCAAAACACCCTGGCAACCACCCGCAACACCCTAACAACCGCAAAACACCCTGGCAACCACCCGCAACACCCTAACAACCGCAAAACACCCTGGCAACCACCCGCAACACCCTAACAACCGCAAAACACCCTGGCAACCACCCGCAACACCCTAACAACCGCAAAACACCCTGGCAACCACCCGCAACACCCTAACAACCGCAAAACACCCTGGCAACCACCCGCAACACCCTAACAACCGCAAAACACCCTGGCAACCACCCGCAACACCCTAACAACCGCAAAACACCCTGGCAACCACCCGCAACACCCTAACAACCGCAAAACACCCTGGCAACCACCCGCAACACCCTAACAACCGCAAAACACCCTGGCAACCACCCGCAACACCCTAACAACCGCAAAACACCCTGGCAACCACCCGCAACACCCTAACAACCGCAAAACACCCTGGCAACCACCCGCAACACCCTAACAACCGCAAAACACCCTGGCAACCACCCGCAACACCCTAACAACCGCAAAACACCCTGGCAACCACCCGCAACACCCTAACAACCGCAAAACACCCTGGCAACCACCCGCAACACCCTAACAACCGCAAAACACCCTGGCAACCACCCGCAACACCCTAACAACCGCAAAACACCCTGGCAACCACCCGCAACACCCTAACAACCGCAAAACACCCTGGCAACCACCCGCAACACCCTAACAACCGCAAAACACCCTGGCAACCACCCGCAACACCCTAACAACCGCAAAACACCCTGGCAACCACCCGCAACACCCTAACAACCGCAAAACACCCTGGCAACCACCCGCAACACCCTAACAACCGCAAAACACCCTGGCAACCACCCGCAACACCCTAACAACCGCAAAACACCCTGGCAACCACCCGCAACACCCTAACAACCGCAAAACACCCTGGCAACCACCCGCAACACCCTAACAACCGCAAAACACCCTGGCAACCACCCGCAACACCCTAACAACCGCAAAACACCCTGGCAACCACCCGCAACACCCTAACAACCGCAAAACACCCTGGCAACCACCCGCAACACCCTAACAACCGCAAAACACCCTGGCAACCACCCGCAACACCCTAACAACCGCAAAACACCCTGGCAACCACCCGCAACACCCTAACAACCGCAAAACACCCTGGCAACCACCCGCAACACCCTAACAACCGCAAAACACCCTGGCAACCACCCGCAACACCCTAACAACCGCAAAACACCCTGGCAACCACCCGCAACACCCTAACAACCGCAAAACACCCTGGCAACCACCCGCAACACCCTAACAACCGCAAAACACCCTGGCAACCACCCGCAACACCCTAACAACCGCAAAACACCCTGGCAACCACCCGCAACACCCTAACAACCGCAAAACACCCTGGCAACCACCCGCAACACCCTAACAACCGCAAAACACCCTGGCAACCACCCGCAACACCCTAACAACCGCAAAACACCCTGGCAACCACCCGCAACACCCTAACAACCGCAAAACACCCTGGCAACCACCCGCAACACCCTAACAACCGCAAAACACCCTGGCAACCACCCGCAACACCCTAACAACCGCAAAACACCCTGGCAACCACCCGCAACACCCTAACAACCGCAAAACACCCTGGCAACCACCCGCAACACCCTAACAACCGCAAAACACCCTGGCAACCACCCGCAACACCCTAACAACCGCAAAACACCCTGGCAACCACCCGCAACACCCTAACAACCGCAAAACACCCTGGCAACCACCCGCAACACCCTAACAACCGCAAAACACCCTGGCAACCACCCGCAACACCCTAACAACCGCAAAACACCCTGGCAACCACCCGCAACACCCTAACAACCGCAAAACACCCTGGCAACCACCCGCAACACCCTAACAACCGCAAAACACCCTGGCAACCACCCGCAACACCCTAACAACCGCAAAACACCCTGGCAACCACCCGCAACACCCTAACAACCGCAAAACACCCTGGCAACCACCCGCAACACCCTAACAACCGCAAAACACCCTGGCAACCACCCGCAACACCCTAACAACCGCAAAACACCCTGGCAACCACCCGCAACACCCTAACAACCGCAAAACACCCTGGCAACCACCCGCAACACCCTAACAACCGCAAAACACCCTGGCAACCACCCGCAACACCCTAACAACCGCAAAACACCCTGGCAACCACCCGCAACACCCTAACAACCGCAAAACACCCTGGCAACCACCCGCAACACCCTAACAACCGCAAAACACCCTGGCAACCACCCGCAACACCCTAACAACCGCAAAACACCCTGGCAACCACCCGCAACACCCTAACAACCGCAAAACACCCTGGCAACCACCCGCAACACCCTAACAACCGCAAAACACCCTGGCAACCACCCGCAACACCCTAACAACCGCAAAACACCCTGGCAACCACCCGCAACACCCTAACAACCGCAAAACACCCTGGCAACCACCCGCAACACCCTAACAACCGCAAAACACCCTGGCAACCACCCGCAACACCCTAACAACCGCAAAACACCCTGGCAACCACCCGCAACACCCTAACAACCGCAAAACACCCTGGCAACCACCCGCAACACCCTAACAACCGCAAAACACCCTGGCAACCACCCGCAACACCCTAACAACCGCAAAACACCCTGGCAACCACCCGCAACACCCTAACAACCGCAAAACACCCTGGCAACCACCCGCAACACCCTAACAACCGCAAAACACCCTGGCAACCACCCGCAACACCCTAACAACCGCAAAACACCCTGGCAACCACCCGCAACACCCTAACAACCGCAAAACACCCTGGCAACCACCCGCAACACCCTAACAACCGCAAAACACCCTGGCAACCACCCGCAACACCCTAACAACCGCAAAACACCCTGGCAACCACCCGCAACACCCTAACAACCGCAAAACACCCTGGCAACCACCCGCAACACCCTAACAACCGCAAAACACCCTGGCAACCACCCGCAACACCCTAACAACCGCAAAACACCCTGGCAACCACCCGCAACACCCTAACAACCGCAAAACACCCTGGCAACCACCCGCAACACCCTAACAACCGCAAAACACCCTGGCAACCACCCGCAACACCCTAACAACCGCAAAACACCCTGGCAACCACCCGCAACACCCTAACAACCGCAAAACACCCTGGCAACCACCCGCAACACCCTAACAACCGCAAAACACCCTGGCAACCACCCGCAACACCCTAACAACCGCAAAACACCCTGGCAACCACCCGCAACACCCTAACAACCGCAAAACACCCTGGCAACCACCCGCAACACCCTAACAACCGCAAAACACCCTGGCAACCACCCGCAACACCCTAACAACCGCAAAACACCCTGGCAACCACCCGCAACACCCTAACAACCGCAAAACACCCTGGCAACCACCCGCAACACCCTAACAACCGCAAAACACCCTGGCAACCACCCGCAACACCCTAACAACCGCAAAACACCCTGGCAACCACCCGCAACACCCTAACAACCGCAAAACACCCTGGCAACCACCCGCAACACCCTAACAACCGCAAAACACCCTGGCAACCACCCGCAACACCCTAACAACCGCAAAACACCCTGGCAACCACCCGCAACACCCTAACAACCGCAAAACACCCTGGCAACCACCCGCAACACCCTAACAACCGCAAAACACCCTGGCAACCACCCGCAACACCCTAACAACCGCAAAACACCCTGGCAACCACCCGCAACACCCTAACAACCGCAAAACACCCTGGCAACCACCCGCAACACCCTAACAACCGCAAAACACCCTGGCAACCACCCGCAACACCCTAACAACCGCAAAACACCCTGGCAACCACCCGCAACACCCTAACAACCGCAAAACACCCTGGCAACCACCCGCAACACCCTAACAACCGCAAAACACCCTGGCAACCACCCGCAACACCCTAACAACCGCAAAACACCCTGGCAACCACCCGCAACACCCTAACAACCGCAAAACACCCTGGCAACCACCCGCAACACCCTAACAACCGCAAAACACCCTGGCAACCACCCGCAACACCCTAACAACCGCAAAACACCCTGGCAACCACCCGCAACACCCTAACAACCGCAAAACACCCTGGCAACCACCCGCAACACCCTAACAACCGCAAAACACCCTGGCAACCACCCGCAACACCCTAACAACCGCAAAACACCCTGGCAACCACCCGCAACACCCTAACAACCGCAAAACACCCTGGCAACCACCCGCAACACCCTAACAACCGCAAAACACCCTGGCAACCACCCGCAACACCCTAACAACCGCAAAACACCCTGGCAACCACCCGCAACACCCTAACAACCGCAAAACACCCTGGCAACCACCCGCAACACCCTAACAACCGCAAAACACCCTGGCAACCACCCGCAACACCCTAACAACCACACAACACCCTGGTAACCACCCACAATACCCTAAAAACCACACAACACCCTGGCAACCACCCACAACACCCTAATAACCACACAACACCCTGGCAACCACCCACAACACCGTAACAACA
>NW_015549608.1:659012-661752 GCF_001515605.1 Sinocyclocheilus anshuiensis
AACACCCTGGCAACCACCCACAATACCGCAACAACCACACAACACCCTGGCAACCACGCACAATACCCTATCGCCCACAAAACAGCCTGGAAACCACCCACAACACCCTAACAACGACAACACACTGGCAACCACCCACAATACCCTAACAACCACACAACACCCAGGCAACCACCCACAATACCCTATCACCCACAAAACCCCCTGGCAACCACCCACAACACCCTAACAACCACAAAACCCCCTGGCAACCACCCACAACACCCTAACAACCACACAACACCCTGGCAACCACCCACAGAACCCTATTAACCACTTAACACCCTGGCAACCACCCACAGAACCCTAACAAACACTTAGGTAACCAACCACATAACACCCTGGCAACCAGCCACAACAAATTTAATGACCACATTACAATACCCTGGCAACCATTCACAACACCCTGGCAACCAACCACAACACCCTAACAACCACATAACACCCTGGCAGCCAGCCACAACGCCCTAACAACCACATAACATTCTGGTAACCAACCACATAACACTCTGGCAACCAGCCACAACACCCTAATGACCACATTACAATACCCTGGCAACCATTCACAACACCCTGGCAACCAACCACAACACCCTAACAACCACATAACACCCTGGCAACCACCCACAACACCCTAACAACCACACTACAACTATTCACAACACCCTAACCACCACATAACACCATGGCAACCACCCACAGCACCCAAACAACCACATAACACCCTGGCAACCACACAACACCCTGGCAACCACACAACACCCTGGCAACCACCCACAACACATTAACAACCACATTACAACACTCTAATTACCACATAATACCTGGTAACCCACCACAGCACACTAACGACCACACAACACACCAAAATCTAGCAAGAACCACACATTTTTTAGAAAATATCAAATCGGGTTTTAATTGCTGGTTTACATGCACAAACAGACAAACTTTGGCTGTTGTGTTGCACTTCATGCCATGCTTGTTTTAAGATGCTGTACCAAGTTAAAAGTCTCCTGCGGTCGGTTTCCTGCTGCATCATAAATCATAAACACAAGAGCGCATTTTCTGACTCGGAGTCGGGTAAATTGAACAGCACAGGCTCTCTAATCAATCAAACGAATGTGGGATCTCTAACATGAACTGTGGTCATCTGTGTGTCACTGCTGCTTTCCTCTGCGCTTCAGAGATTGACGGAGAATCAATGTTCCTTAAACACCAGAAACTGAGCACATGCAACAAAAACATGCGACATGAAACACTCACACTCACATTTGGACTGCTTGTTCAGAGGAAACTGAACAATTTGTGCTTAAAAACCCTCAGAGGCCCACATTTATGAATGTCCATTTCTCCTAAATAAACAAACACTGAGATTTCAATAACCAGGCGCTTCCTAAAAACTCTTATGGGGGAAGAAAATAAAACGCATCATTAATATCAATTCTCCAGTCTCGAGGGTTAACTCAGCAAACACAGATCTTAATACTCTAACTGGAAATGATCATCTAATGCTAATATGACTTGTAAAACAGCAGAGATTTGCCATTAGAGTTCACCAGGACTTCAGTGGGTGGGATTTACACAGGAATAAACATCAAACTGAAGTGATCCGACATAAATCCCGACTAGATTAGAGTCGTAACGTTATACGGAGCCATGCTGCAGCTCATCTATCAGGACAGTGACGTTTTCATGCACGTCCTAAACTCTTAAAGGTGAAGCGTGTGAATTGATGTTGCCTTCATAAAGATGACTTATTGTTATTATAGAAAACCCAAGTAATCTCACATGCATTTCAGAAGAGATCTCAAACTGACTTCTGATTGCAGACTTTGAATCTTCTGAGCACAGAAATCTCAATGTGAACTCAAGCAGTGATCTGAGATGATCCACAGGTTACTGGATGGCTATTGATTCATTTAGGTGAACTTTAGGAGAAATGTCTGAAGGAAAAAGTTGATACTTTAACCAAAACAAATGCATCGTCACTTTTCGGGGAATAGCAGTTATGCAGTCCTTCATAAATTATTTTCATATTTAAATTCGATTTAAATGAGATGAAAATGCTGTATGTATTTTTAGGTCTAAGTAAAGTACTGAACCGCAGTATTCCTGAGATATTAAGGCTGTTTTGCTGAGTAATCTGCAGGGATGCATATCAGGGCCGTGAATGTCAGCGGGAACGTCGTTAAAGAGCGAGGCTGTGACATCTGTGACACTCGCTGGCTAAAATAAACACAGCCATTAACTGTTACATAATATCAGATGAAGCTTCCCGCTGCGGCCGGCGCAGGAGCCGTACACCGGGTCACATGAGACGGCAGATGACAGCGGCGCATGGACTCTGAGCGACGGACCGCATGTGCGCAGGGTCCGGTTCCCACTGGGAACACATGGATAACACAGCAAAACAAGAGCTGAGCTGGACAGACTGGGCGAATTAATCTCACCTGTCAGGAACTAACCTTGGCTCATATTTTACACCAAAATATAAATAAAGTAATATGATATTATATTTTGTACAATTTAGAAATACATAAGAGCCTTCTGGGATGAAGCTCATGAAACCTGTCAATAATGTGTCTGGGTCATGATGCAAAATCCAAAAGAAAATGGGATCATTAAGACATCACTAGTTTCATAAAAATTAAGCACATTTAGCTGCAAAATTCACTTTAAATAAAAATCTGTTTTTCATTGG
>NW_015549608.1:661816-662599 GCF_001515605.1 Sinocyclocheilus anshuiensis
CATATATTTTATTTTTTTAAATTTGTATAGTATGGTAGTATTTGTTTTACTGCCTTTAACTTGTGCAAAAGAAAATAATAAAAGAAAATAATAAAAAAAAAGTTAAAGTAAAATAAAGTAAAATAAAACAACAAAAAACACAACTTTGGACTGTTGGTGTAGCTGAGAAACTCTTGAAGGCAACATGCCGTGAGAGTGAGTGAGTGTGTGTGTGTGTGTGTGTGTGTGTGTGTGTTTAAGTGTGTGTTTAAGTGTATGTGTGTGTGTTTAAGTGTATGTGTGTGTGTAAGCATGTGTGTGTGGTGTGTGCGTGTGTAAGTGGGTGGGGGTGTGTGTGTTTGTGTGTGTGTGTGTGTGTGTGTGTGTGTGTGTGAGCAGAGAGGCTGACACCCTCCAGCTCTCATCTGCTCTGATTAATGATTCTGGTCAGGTAGCGGACGTTGCCATTCACACCAATTAAGAAGTTAGTTCATACACATCGCTCTCTGCTCATACACAAACAGCATGGCTGCTGGCCGCTGGCCGCTTTTTTTTCTTAGCTGCAAAATTCACATTAAATGAACAAAATTTTTCATTGGAGTGATGCAAAAAAAAAAAAAAAAAATATTTTGAATTTGTATAGTATGATAGTATTTGTTTTACTGCCTTTAACATTTTTTTTTTTAAATTTTAAAGTAACAAAACAAAAAACACAACTTTGGACTGTTGGTGTAGTTGAGAAACTCTTGAAGGCAACATGCCGTGAGAGTGAGTGAGTGTGTGTGTGTGTGTGTGTGTATGTGT
>NW_015549608.1:679532-687885 GCF_001515605.1 Sinocyclocheilus anshuiensis
TGGAGTGATGCAAAAAAAAAAAAATATATATATATTTGAATTTGTATAGTATGATAGTATTTGTTTTACTGCCTTTAACATTTTTTTTTTTAAAGTAAAATAAAACAAAACAAAAAACACAACTTTGGACTGTTGGTGTAGTTGAGAAACTCTTGAAGGCAACATGCCGTGAGAGTGAGTGAGTGTGTGTGTGTGTGTGTGTGTGTGTGTGTGTTTAAGTGTGTGTTTAAGTGTATGTGTGTGTGTTTAAGTGTATGTGTGTGTGTAAGCATGTGTGTGTGGTGTGTGCGTGTGTAAGTGGGGGGGGGTTGTGTTTGTGTGTGTGTGTGTGTGTGTGTGTGTGTGTGTAAGCGGAGCTCAGCTGTGGTGTCGGGGACTCTGACACTGGCGGTATGTCAGCGACCTTCAGAGAGTTTAGATTAATCGATTAATTAGTCGATAGATTAATCGTAATGAAAATAGTCGTTAGTGGCAGCCCTAGACATTAGTTTCATAAAAATTAAGCACATTTAGCTGCAAAATTCACATTAAATGAACAAAATTTTTCATTGGAGTGATGCAAAAAAAAAAAAATATATATATTTGAATTTGTATAGTATGATAGTATTTGTTTTACTGCCTTTAACATTTTTTTTTTTAAAGTAAAATAAAACAAAACAAAAAACACAACTTTGGACTGTTGGTGTAGTTGAGAAACTCTTGAAGGCAACATGCCGTGAGAGTGAGTGAGTGTGTGTGTGTGTGTGTGTATGTGTAAGTGTGTGTGTGTGTGTGTGTGTGTAAGTGTGTGTTTAAGCGTATGTGTGTGTGTAAGCATGTGTGTGTGGTGTGTGTGTGTGTAAGTGTGTGTGTGTGTGTAAGCGTGTGTGTAAGCGTGCGTGTAATAAACAGCTGTTTTACTAAATTCCGCTGAGGTGAAATTCAGTGCAGTCCCGTATTGTGATACGTATCGTATCGTGACTTTGCTGGTGATACACAGACCTTCAGAGAGTGACGGGAACAAACAGAGCCGTGGAGAACGCCAGCAGAGACTGCATAAACAAGACCGCCTGCACATGAAACACACACTGAGGCTGCACGTGCTGCAAACGCAAACACACATCAACACATACAAGCCAATCCATACCCTCCCTATACATGGTTAAATATATATATGCAATCAACAACATCTCCATCAAGTTAAACCCATCTGAACTCACTGGAAACATCGGTCGGTGAAGTTTGTCACTGAAAATGAAAGAAATCAGGTCAGTTTGTCGCTGGCGGTGTGAAGAAAGAACCTTTGACTGGCCTCGCTGCACAGATGATGCTGTGATCCTATGACCCTGTGCTCTTCAACTCACACCCACAGAAACCTGTCCGGCTCGAATTCTCCCCAAATCAATACAAAAACGATGCAAAATATGAAAGAAAATAAGACATCAGCCCCAAAATTTGTCAATAATAATAATAATAATAATAATAAGAAATTATTAAAAAGACATTTTTCTTATGCAGTAGATGCATTGTGGTGCAAAACAATAATATAATATTTGAATTATAAAGTAATCGTACATCATGGTATTTGTTGTACTGCCCATCTTTTAATTAAATAAATAAAAAATATTTTATTTAAATCAAACCAAATAAAATTAAAATATATTTTAATTAAATAAATTTTATAAAAAAATATTTGGTCACACTTTATTTTAAGATCCAATTCTCGCCATTAACAAACCATTAACTATGACTTTTGCCTCAATAAACTCCTAATTTGCTGCTTATTAATATTTAGTAAGGTAGTTGTTAAGTTTAGGGTATTTGGTAGGATTATAAATGTAGAATATGTGCTTTATAAGCACTAATAAACAGCCAATATGTTAATAATAGGCATGCTAATAAGCAACTAGTTAATAGTGAGAATTGGTCCCAAATATTTTAATTAAATTAGACCAAATTAAAAAATAATTATAAAAAATTAAAATGTATAATAATCATTGTATTTTAGTATATTTTCTGTATTACAATAATAAAATTATGTTCAATTAGCTTTGAGAATAACAGGAATTACAACAAATATTAAAACATCTGTACGCATTAATTAATTTTAATTAATAGCCTACATACATTTTTTTGCATCAATTGCTTGTTTTCCTCATTAGTAAGTTGCTTTGAATAAAATCACCTGCTAAATTAATAAATATTAATACAAATACTGGTAAAAAATGTATAGCCTGAATGCACTGTAAGTCGCCTTTGGATAAAAGAGTCTGCTAAATGCATAAATTATTAAATTAATTACATTTATTATTATTATTATTATTATTATTATTATTATTAAAATTAAAATGAACATTCATGAGAAGAATGAGAAGAGTGAAAATAATGCTTAATTGTCATGAAAATAATGTCACAAAAAATTGATAAGGGTTCTAAAATTGACAATTTCTTTATGAAATATATAAAAATAAATTTTTCTGTTGATTTTGGGTATGAGCTGGACAAGTTTTCATGAGATTTGCCAACAAAAACAACAAAAAAACAATCAAAACAGGGCCATTTTGTAAATTTTAGGTTCATTTTGCCCCGCTTGATTCCTCATTATACAAAACCAGCCTGTAACCCTCGAGACATCAGTACTGGTTCCTGAAAAACATTATTGGTTGAGCTCTAAATCTAAGTATATGCATCAGCTGAAGCCTTTAAATAAGAGATTGAGAAGTGCAACTAAAATCAACCCTCAGCATTGAGTCTGTCTTCGCTGGCAGATTTTCTGCTCCTTTTTCTTTCTGTGGTCTGTATCTATCTACGAGAAAGATGAGTATCGATTACCGCTCTCTCTCTCCATCTCTCTGTTCATCCGGAGCGTTTCATCTGCTGATAAACCTCATCCACAAACAGCTACAAAAACTGATCAAACGCAGCACGCAAGTCACAGAAACTGACACCATCACATGACAAACCAGTCATTTTCTGCAGCATGGAAATAAATTTCTCGTGTCATGTACAGCAAGTTCACGAGAGCGTGATGAGATCTGCACTGATAACACACACCTCATCTGAGAGAAAACACACGTGCAAAACAGCCTGAATAAGCACTTTCTGGAGTCTCAGACGGACAAACGAGGTTCACATGCAGCTTCTGAGCCATTAATCCCGTTACTCACACAACTGACAACACAATTCATTCAGAAACACACGTGTCCTTTAAATATGAGCTTTAGAAGATTATTGTGGTGCGTTTTACAAGAAAATAGTATTTTTGTCAAAATTTCATGTTTACTTCAATGTTTTACTTGCCTTCTTTGTAATTTTTTTGTGTGAAATTTTCTAGCAATTTCTGAGTGAAAAATTTTTCACTCAGTATTTTTTCACTTTTTCACTGTATTATTTCAGTCAGAATTTCATGTTTAATTTATTGAAGGCCTTTTCCACCACGGGATTAAAAAAGGTAATTGCAACTTTTATCTCACAATTCAGACTTAAAAAAAAAAAAAAAAACTGAGTGCATATCTCGCCATTCTGAGTGCATATCTCGCCATTCTGAGTGCATATCTCGCCATTCTGAGTGCATATCTCGCCATTCTGAGTGCATATCTCGCCATTCTGAGTGCATATCTCGCCATTCTGAGTGCATATCTCGCCATTCTGAGTGCATATCTCGCCATTCTGAGTGCATATCTCGCCATTCTGAGTGCATATCTCGCCATTCTGAGTGCATATCTCGCCATTCTGAGTGCATATCTCGCCATTCTGAGTGCATATCTCGCCATTCTGAGTGCATATCTCGCCATTCTGAGTGCATATCTCGCCATTCTGAGTGCATATCTCGCCATTCTGAGTGCATATCTCGCCATTCTGAGTGCATATCTCGCCATTCTGAGTGCATATCTCGCCATTCTGAGTGCATATCTCGCCATTCTGAGTTCATATCTCACCATTCTGAGTTCATATCTCACCATTCTGAGTGCATATCTCGCCATTCTGAGTGCATATCGCAATTCTGAGTGCATATCTCGCCATTCTGAGTGCATATCTCGCAATTCTGAGTGCATATCTCGCAATTCTTTGCAGAATTATTTTTTCTATGAATTACAAGAAAAAAAGTCAGAATTTTGAAATATAAAATATTTACATTTACATTTTTACAATTAAATTTTTTTAATGCCTTGGTGGAAAGAAGCTTCCATATTAATGAGTTTATTACATGCTGTTTTCTTTGTAAATATTTTTGAAATTGACTAGCAGTTTCGGAGTAGAAATTTGTATATATTCTTAAGTACAACAGCATTTTTTGTCAGTGAATAAAAAAATTAATGATTACAGAAGAGTATGTCATTTTAGAGCATAGTTGGCCAAAATTTTTAATTCGAAGGGCCAAAAAAAAAAAAAACCTGATTGAGGTGCATGGGTCAAAACCTTTGTTACATTATGTAAAAAATAAATATATATTTTTAAATATGTATGTGTGTATTTTTTAAAATGTTAATTATAATAAATATTAATTTTTTAATATGTCTTCCTTTGTAATGTTTCCGGTTTCAAAAATGTTTACAAATAAATAAAAATTAATAAAAACAAAACAAACAAAAAAAATTTTTTTTAATCAAACTCACTTATATTGCATTTCAATGCAAAAAATGTTAAAACAAAAATATTAAAAATGAAAAAAATACTTCAATGGCATGCTTTTTTTTCTCATATTTTACTCTTCTTCAAATCAAAGGTCATCATCAACTCTGGCCTGCCGACCCTTTATTCGGCACCTGTGTTTTAGAGATTAAATAAGCGCAAACGTTTGGAAAAACGAGTGGCAACATGACGCATTATTTCTGCATGTGTGACTGAAGCGTGTTCTTGAGGCAAACGTGGCTGTATTTGATCTGAGCTCACGTCTGGTGCAGACATCCGAGTTAAAGGTCACAGAGCTTCAAGCTGAATCAAGCTTTTGAAAAAGTAGTTATCTAAAGATAACTGTAGTGTACATAATTACACTAAAGCATCGGCCCTAAAATCAGTGACTCTCAACCTTTTTGATCGTCCACAGCAATATTCAAAGGCCCTGTGACTTCTCAAGTTGTTTGTGATTTAAGATTTAAGGATAAGGACTTCAACAAATATTTTACTCACAATATTTAGCTGATAAAATATTTTTCAAAATAGAGCTGGCATAAAAAATATATATTAATAACATCTATAAAAATATGCCCATAGAGTAATAAGATTTAATTACTTTCCATGACTTTTCCAGGTCTAGAAATCACACTTGTTTGGCTTTCTCATCTACACTGTAAGAAAATGACTTTTTGAAGTTGTAAATAAAATATGTTTTATAACTTTCTACTTTAAAATTTAAAATTTTATTTAGTGTTGCTTGCCATTTCTTTGTAATTACTTGTTAAATTTACTAGCAATTTCTGAGTGAAAATTGTTTCAAAGTAAATCCTACAAAGAATTTATGTAGAAACAGTGATGAACAGCAGAATTTAACAAAATAATCTGATGCAAAATAAGATGCAAAATGCTGCACTGTGAATCATTTTCTGAACCGGTTCGGTGAAAGGACCAAACTAACTGATTCATTAAAATGTTAAGAAATGTTAAGAAAACTTTTAGTGATAATACTCTAAGGCCTGGTTTCACATACAGGGCTTAGACTAAGCCAGGATTAGGCCATAGTTCAATTAGGACAAATTTTATTAACATGCCTTAGAAAAAACATTACTTGTGTGCATCTTGAGACAAAACAAAGGCACTGATATATTTCAAGATCAGTCAGTGCGAGTTTCTTTATGTTAAAATAGCTCAGATTTCTAGCAATTTCTGAGTGAAAATTGTTTCAAAGTAAATCCTACACCAAGTTGTTCAGTGCATCCTGTTTTTTAGCAATAATATCTTAAGAGAAATGCATGCTTTGTCTTATTTAAAATGAGTTTTATCAAGTTTTTACTGAATATAACTAATAAAAGCCAGCGAAATTTTGCCTGATTTTTTTTATTTTGTCGCAAAATAACAACCATAACCCAGCTCTTTATATAAAGTTAAATAACTTTATCCCTAACTTATATCATTGCAAAATGTAACTATTATTGTCCAGCTCTAATAAATGTGACTAAAGCATGAAGATGTTGCAATATTATAAACATTAACCTCATGATTTTCTGTAAAGCTGCTTTTTTGACTTTGAAATCAACTAATCTGACTTGAAATTAAATAAAACGCCCTTATATACGCAACTTAATCTTACATAAAACACAATTTATGTAACTGAGTAGAAACAGTGATGAACAGCAGAATAACAAAATATTTTGATGAAAATAAAATGCAAAATGCAAAAATATATTATATATTAAATTCTAAGAAGTGTGCATCTGAAATAATGTACATAAAATATTAACATATATAAATTATTTCTAACAAATCTTGTATTTATAATTTATATTTATATAATATAAAAATTACCATTACTTTTAAGGTATGTATATAGTTAAAACAGCTCAGATTTACACTTTAGTCTGGGACTAGTCTTAAGCCTTGTCTGTGAAACCGGGGGTAACATTTATAACTAAGAGCTTTCATAACTGAAGGATCTGAGATCATGCAACTCAAAGCTGCGTGTTCATTTACACAGTGTGGCTTGATAAGGCTGTCAGCTCTGATTCAGTGACACAGGAACACTGAACAGAATCTGCAGCGCACACGCAGCGACCCAGTCAGCTGAAGGGCTAATTAAAGCTGAACAGAGCGTTATGCTCATGATTGCTCAGAGCGGACACTTATTGATTCGACCCGGCTTCTCAGAGCCTGTTTTCCTGTCACACGGCCAGAGCGTTTGCATGCTGCACAGACTGCTGGGATCCGCTTTCTCTCCACGCTGCTCCTTCATGCGGCTCACGGGCCGAGCAATGCAACCGGACCAGCGCATGCGGCCGCTGTGCATCATGGGAAGGCTGGAAGCTCAAAGATGAATCAGCATGCTGACAGAGTCACACAGAATGATCAAAAACATCTGGAGTGCAACAAAACAAAAACGAATGCAGCAGTCAAGAGTTTTAAAACTCAAACATTGTAAAACTTTACGCAGCATCTTATAAACGCAGAGCTCGAGGTGTAAGATTCTGACCAGTGATGCAACGAGCGATATAAAATTAACTCGCATTAAAACATTCAAGCATATGATTTGTGTGGTTTTAATATAAATATATAAACAAATATATACAAAGGCTTTTGTATATTATATAAATAAATAAAAATGATATATATAAACACACACACACACACATATATTTCAATTCTTAGAAGCATGCCTGCAGGAATATATAAAAAATATAATATACAATTATTTCAATTTTTTTTTTTTTTTTATGATCCTCGTCTTCTGGATCTTGTTATCTGTCAAATTAATAAATCTTAATAAAGTAATTGTGTTTGCCGAGTGTGGTTGATAAATGTGTCTGACCAGTGCTTCCATCCAAACAGTTGAGAGCTGACGTGAAGATACTACAGCAGTTTGTTCATCATCTGCGCCTTTATGTTTACTGCCAAGAGCTCTACATTTAGGGCTGTGTGCGTGCGTGCGTGTGTGTGTTTGGCCCAGATCAGCAGCAGAGGCCGTGTGTTGAGACGGGTCCCACAGGGAGAGCAATACATCTGGTGTTTGGACCTCTGTAGAGAGAGACGAGCTCCCAAACACTCAGAAACACCCCACAGCGATACACACACACACACACACACACACACACACACACACACACACACACACACACAGGGTTGGGTAGTGTTTGAATTTTATCAGTTCCGATTCTTTTCCCATTTTCGATTCCAATGTGATTAAATAATGATATCAAACATTTATCCCGTGTCTCTTTTTTTGCAAACCATTTATTGGAGCTGAATTACCATGAACAAAAATCAACAGGCTACATAAAAACTCTTTAAGAGCTGTTTGTGTGCAAAATAGAATTGCATAATTCTGGATAAATGTAGTTCACCTACTGGCGTAACAATGTAATCGATAAATCTTCATTTGAAGTGTCAAATTACTTTCAAAAGGTGATTTACTCTATCATAATCACTACCATACACATCGTACACACAGTTTATATCAGAACTATAAACTTTTATCCCAGTACTTCTGTGATTTGAATCTTTGTAACAGAAATAATGATACTGTGTGGCTGGAAAGACTGTGAAGCTGTTTCATTCATGACCGACAGCTGCTCTCTTTAGGTCAGCGGCAGCGCGAACGCAGATTTAAATGTTCAAATCACACTGATGTGATCGCACGCTGCACGGATGAACCACGTGATCACAACATTGATCGCACACGTCAAAGGTTGAGGAATGAAACAGACGAATCATTGTAATTTAGGAA
>NW_015549608.1:687922-688406 GCF_001515605.1 Sinocyclocheilus anshuiensis
TGATTCGTGTTCGCGATCTTTAACAATCTATTAAATTAAAGTGCTTTGTCATGTTGGTGGTGACACCTCTCTTGCACATGTTTAGCTATCACAGATATTACACTTAGCTTTTTTGGCTTCTGATCGCAAATGTAGCCAAACTTTAGAGCACTTAGATTAGCGAGCAAGTTCGTGGCAGATCGCTAGGTCCGGTCCTCACAGATGAAGAAAAAAAAAAAGTTAAATGACTACATTATATATATATATATAATATAAATACACACAAATATATATACACACACACAACAAAACAATATTTAAAACATTGCTAAAACAATATAGAATATATTAAATTAATCACTAATAATATTCATAACCATTTTTTTTATTATCATTGAATATTCAGTTTAACTCATAAATCCCATTACAAACATTAAAGGGTTAGTTCACCCAAAAATGAAAATTAGCCCATAAATTACTCACCCTCAAGGCATCCTAGGTGTAT
>NW_015549608.1:688511-696388 GCF_001515605.1 Sinocyclocheilus anshuiensis
CATCCATAAAAAAAAAAAATAAAAAAAAAAGTGTCTCACACTGCTCCGGAGGGTGAACAAAGGCCTCCTATAGCGAATCGATGCATTTTTGTAAGAAAAATATCCATATTCAAAACGTAATAATCACTTTAATGTAGCTTGCGGCAGCAGTTGTACACAGAAGCAGCTCCGGGAGCATGACGTATGAGGTCAGCGCTGCGCATGCGCCGGTGAGTCTCGTGAAAACCAACGTTTGTTCGTCTGAAAGAAGAAAGTCATATACACCTAGGATGCATTGAGGGTGAGTAATTTATGGGCTAATTTTCATTTTTGGGTGAACTAACCCTTTAAATGTGCAGCGGGTGGAATAGAATATTAGCAAATGCTGCATAGTATTCAGTACACTACCTACTACCAGTATAGTGTACTACAACAAACTAAACGGGAAAACTGTGAATAAGAAATCATTACGCGAGGATGAAGGATATTATACAGCCATTATGCAGAGGTTTTTAGAGACAGACATCCTCATTCAACCAAAGCCATTGATCTTCATTCAGCTGCTTTATTTACACTCTTAATCGCGGTTCTGTTCATGCACAAAGATAAAAATGAGCTGCTGTCGTCAAAAAGGGAGGAAGAATGAGGCAGGAGGCATTTCTCAGCCTCAGCCAAAAACACACCCAACCTGCTGGAGCTCCACAGACGGCCTCCAACCATAAAACACCAGAGAGTCATGGAAAACTAAACGACTCCAGAGTTTGAGTTGTCAAGAATAGAACATTTTTGAGTCTCTCTCTCATAATTAGTGCTGTTTTCCTCAAAAAAATTGTTCCAATCAAGGCCACAGCCTTTCTGACACACACCAGTGATTCGCTACCGAATTAATCCAAGTTTTTGAACAAATCGAATGAGTCAATGATTCAATGACTCATACATAAAGACAGATACTTGCTTCGTTTCTGAATGAATCAGCTGTTTGAACATATCGGTTGAATGAATAATTCAATGACTCACTTATTAAGACTTATTATTTTTGCCGCCACCTACTGACGCTTTTAGTTTCATATTAAGATTATCATTTTTTAATTTATTTAAATTTTTTTTTTTTTATATTTCAGTACTTAATTTAATTAATACATTAATACCCATTTATTATAATGTCTCTTTAATGCTTTTCTCATTTAACACAATAATGACTTGATCTTCTGGGGTAATTTCTCAGCCAAAACTGATGTGCAATTAATTCGCTTAATTAATCAGCACATCATGTAATGACAGCCCTAGTTAATGTATATTTCTAATCATTTAGTTACTTTGTGAATAATCCAGCCGTCAGTGATTATGCTGAGTTTATCAGGCTTGATTATCCCGTGGCAGCGGCGGCTCTATAGCTGCTGGAATCTCGTGTTGTTTAAGATCAGATTTTTCACTCTTTCATCTCTGGGTTTGGCTCATTTCCCAGCTGCACGCACGACTATCTGTCCCGTTGAGTTTATGGAAACTGACGACGCTATATGGGCTATAAAAACAAGATGAGTAAATAATTCAGATGGAAAGAGGGGACAAATTCACACTCATGTCTGAACAGATTCTATATGACACCAGCTATACAACAAACAATGATAAATGAGTCCAGTTTACAGCTGCGACTAACATCCATCCAAAGACTCACATTCAGACCCATAACAGACAGAACAAGACCAGGACTGTATCCTCAAAAACACAGACTGGCTCGACTAAACTCACTATGAATATTCCACTCAAAATGCCACGTTTGCAGTGAAGTTAGATGAAGAAAAAAATAGTGTGGACTACCGGAAAATACCGAAAAGTGGCAAAATACCGGAAGTGGCGCATTTCACAGACGAGAATGTATAAAACACATTATTAGTCTCGAATGTACCAAAGCAACTGCAACTTGTTCAAAAGAATGAAAAACTGCTTTTATAATGTGCACAATTGACTAGATGATGTGGAGGTTGAACAAGTAGTTTTGAGAATTTCATTTATACGCAGAGCGTCACACCACGTGAAAGTGAAACCTGAGCGGTGAACTCATTTTCGGCAGCCGGAATTTCGGTGCATGTCTAATTATTGGCGACATCAGAAATGGATATTATATAATAGATGCTTTTTTGAACATTTTAGCAATTTAAAAATATCAAAAAATAATTTTTTACACGGCACCCCTGCTCTCGACAGACGGCACCCCTGTTGGGAAACACTGGTTTAGATTAATCGATAAATTAGTCGATAGATTAATCGAAATAAAAATAGTCGTTAGTGGCAGCCCTAGTGTGGACTTTGCTACACATTCAGTGACACGCTGTGTAGTGAGTCACAAAATCAATTAAATCTGATCATTAAATGTCACAGGCAGGGCAGATATAATCAAATGTTCAAATATTTACGTTATTTTCATTTTGCTGGTGATATAAAATGAAACAACATGGGTTTTAATTGCAACTGGAAAAATGTTAATTAGCTCATTAAGTTTCCCAAAGAGCAAGTCATTAGACGAGTTTCACAATCTTTCTTCATCTTGACAAATAATAATAATAAAACATCACTCTTTTAAGTCCTTTTAGAGGAAATGCACAAATCGAAATATTACTACTACTACTACTACTACTAATAATCACTTTTAGAGAAAATGCACAAATTTTTAATAATAATAATAAAATCTCTTTTATAGGAAATGCACAAATCTAAAGACTAATTCTACTAATAATAAAAATGCACAAATAATAATTGTAATAATAATTTAATAATAATAAATAGCACTCTTTTAGGTCTAGAATCACGTATGGATACCTCTGGGCGATTCATGATCAGGTACATCAACCTGATCTGAACGCCAGAAAACTACTAATTGGCCAAAATGCTTCGTTTGACTTTTCGGAGATCATCTGCTCTTCCCTGTGGATTACCTCTGACCTACTTCCTATACGATCTGAATTTCTGCGCATTGAATTTTAGAATATTGAATTTGATGTTCCGAATTTTCTCTTCACCTTGAAAACTTGAAGTTGTATTTTTAAAAACTGGATATTTGCAGTCGAAAAATTCGCTGTTTGAAAATACACGTCTATAAAACTCTGCTATAGAAAAATTCAGTTGCGTTAAATTTCAAATGTTCAATATTCCAGTAAAAAAAATTCAGAACTATGTTAAATGCCACATAATATTCAGTCTTGATAAATGACACTTGTCAATAATTCAAATTTATACAATGCAAATTCAAATAGTTTTGTCATATTATAAGCTCCATACTTTTTGAGGAAATACACAAATCTAACTATTATTATTATTATTATTATTAATCATCTTTATTTTATGTCCTTTGAGGAAATTCACAAATATAATTTAATAATAATAATAATAATAATATTTTTTATTTCCTTTAGAAATATAATAATGACTTTTTAAAGTCCTTTCAGTGGAAATGCACAAATACACATTTTGAATATCATCAAAAAGCTGTGAAATATAGCGGTATACTATCTTTATTGCGCAGACATACATCACCTAGTATCAGATATGAGTTGCCTAGTGTGTGTGTGTGTGTGTGTGTGTGTGTGTGTGTGTAAGTCAGCACGAGACCGGTTAATTACCTGAACTAACAAACACGGTAAACACATTAAAGCTGCTAGACACTCCATAAAACAAACTCAGCATTTTCACTGCAGGCTGAGATGAACTACATCCAAACACAATGCCTTTCTGTCTTTACAGGGCGACTCAAACACACTTTCCGCTGCATAAGCATTGCACTCAACACAAACACTCACCGTTGTACGTCACTCGAGGTTTTGTCAAGCACATGACCAGATGAAGGTCCATCTCATCTGAAGAGATAAACTTGGAGCAGACGGGGCACTTGAAACCTGTGGTGACAAAATCAAGCCAAACGACATGAGTTCAGTCCTCTCTCTAGCACGGCCACAACTTGAGCTCTTAATTACAGATTACAATAAAGAGTTTGTGGCACTCATTTCAACACCATAGCAAAAAATATTTAAACTATTTTATTTAACTATTTGAAAATAAAAACAATAAATTAAATGAGTTCATTATTAATGTAAATAATATTAAGGAAATAATGCAATAATACATTAGCATGTCTCCTTCAAATATTTTTTCAATTTAGTAAACATTGTTAAAAAAAAAAAAAAAGTCACATGTGAGTGGATTCTAAAAATAATCTAAAAAATAATAATTTTCCGGGAGAACAACAAGAGAAAAAATTCTCTAATTTTCCATGCGTGTTTTTTTTTTAATATTTTGAATTAGATTTTATTTTTATATTTTCAGTTTTCAATTTAATTTTAGTGTTTTAGTAATTTTAATGTTTTTTTTTAATCATTTTTATTTTATTTATTTTTTTGCGGCTCTACAGTTATTAAATTTTTTTAAGTTATTTTAGTACGTCAACTTTAAATGAAAATGATAAAAGTTGCCTTGGCAACTAGCTGAAATAATATAAGTATACGTTTTACATTTTATTTCAGTTAATGTTTATTTTATTTCACATAATACTTTTTTGGGGATTTGAGTAACAATAATAACCCTGGTTCACTGTTTTACCTCAAGATGGCGGCGCGTTCACACGCTGCGGCTTCTCTCTCTCCCGACAGAAAGGTGTTTTCGTGTTTTTTGTCTTGTGAATCGCAGTGTTTTTGTACGTATTCGTCGCGTCTATCTGTGACAATAAAGCAGACTTGACTTGACTTGACTTGACTTATCTTCTCTGTTAATAGTTTTTGTTTTTCTTTATTATCATTTATATTAAGGTGACTTCAAATGTCCTGCTGCTTTCATATTTTGAGGAGAAAATAAAACTGTCAATGTTACACGGATATGTTTGTGCGCATAATATAAAACAGCCTACATCCACACATTTCGAATAGTTCGATTAGTCACAGCCTTCAGTTTGCACACTGTTATTATTCTTATTTTATTATTAGCATTATTATTAATAATAATTTAATTCAATATAAAATTTTAAAAAATGGAACCGCACAATTAATTGAAATAAAACTGAAATCTTTAATGAGATATAATAATAATCATATGTATTTATTATCACTAAATTATTATTATTCTCATCTCTAATTGTTAAAAAAAATCTGTTTTATTTTGCCCTGTTTTTATTTTACATTTTAACTGAATTAATTATCCATTTCTCATCCATTGTTAATAATAAAAATAATAATAACAACAACAATTATGTATTATTATTGCTATATTACAATAATAATAATTATTATTACTACTACTACTATATTATTATTATTAATTTAACATCCAATGTTGTTATTATTATTATTATTATTATTAATAATAATAATAATAATAATCTTATATACTGCATGCACACACATCCAAGTTATAATTAGGCATAAAACGCACTCGAAGGCCTCGTTCTTTCCAGGAAACTGGTCTGGAAAAACTGGCTACGCAATCTTCAACGTGTGAGTGTGTTTCTCTGGGACGGACACAGCGGGAGCGCGATAAAGCGCTTAAAAAAGACAACCAGTGTGTGTGTGTGTTTAATCCTTCAGTAGATGCACTCACACACACACACATGCAAACTCATTTCTGAATTGCATGTGAAACCCTGAAGAAACAGACGATCAGCTGAGCAACCTGAAGAGCAGCTCTAGACACAAACAGGCAAAACACAGCTGAACTCGGACAGTATGAGCCGTTCTGTGTGTCTGGATGAACACACTCAATGACATGATTCACTGGCAGCTGCGGCGGGACGAGTCTGACCACACCTCGTGACAAAATTTCGCAGTCGGCTGAATGCAACATGCACACGGCTGTTCTGCATAAACGTGCTATTGAGGAACAGGACAGCTTTCACAGTCAAAACAAACATAAAAACTGCTAATTGAGGACCTTACAGAATCTAAAACATCATAACTGCAATTTTTGCAAAGCTGCTTTGAAGCAATATCCATTGTGAAAAGTGCTATAAATAAAACTGACCAATGCAAAATAATACAGAATATCTGTTGTTCTATAAGGACTTCATCTGGTGTCTTAAACGAGCAGAGATTCTCAAACGTTTTTTCCTAAATGTAAAATATTTACTTGAAGTGCCCCCTGAGATTTGAAGCTAATATTTTAATAATTTAACAACAACAATCAATTATTATTATTATTATTATTAATAGTTTCAATGTAAAAGGAGTTCGATGTAAAAATGGGGCTGCACAATTAACTAAAATAAAACTGAAATATTTGTAATAATGATATATTATTAGTATAATTATTATTACTATTATTAAAGATATTACATTTTTTAAAAATGTTTTATTTTGATTTATTTGTACAGCCCCTTTTATTTTACATTCAATTATACCTTTTTCCATACATAATAATAATAATAATGTATTTTTATTATTAATAAAACTGTATTATTATATTATTACTTATTTCAATTAATTACACAGCCTCATTTTTTATTTTACATTTAATTAATCTATTTTCCATCCATTAATAATAATAATAATAATAAATACATACAAATACATTATTATTATATCTTTTTTTCACTATTATTATTTTTTTATATAAAAAAGTATATATATATATATATATATACATTATTTTTATTTTTTTATTGTGAATAATTGTGCAGCTCCATTTTTTTAAATTTTATTTTACATTCAATTTAATTAATTATAACTTTTTCCACCAACTCATGAACCCCAGTTTGGGAAGCCCTGCATCAGCAGGTGATGTACAGCATGCAAAAACAGGTACACAAAGCTTTAAATGCACGCTTTAAATACGGACAAAAGCGCAGCAGAAACTCGACACCTGCCCGCCTCTCTCTCATTACAGCCGATCCGGTGTTTAATGACTCCAGAAACTGTACGGCGGTCACTAAACACTGAGCATTATTTACTGAAAACTATTACCGCTGGAGGAGCCCCGAGAGACTCTTGAGGAACAGAGCATTGACCCCTGCTGGCAAATCGCCCATCAAACCCACTGCCTCCATCTCACGACAACAATAACCATAAAAAACTCCAACAGAGAGGATATAAAGCTGCAGGCTGCAGGGAAAATCAAACTTCTCCTGTTCATCTTGTTTGCACATCTGTTTGCATGCAAGAACACTTTGCGCTGCAACAATTTCTGTGCATATTGTGTAATATTGTTTTGGCATGCTACGTCTCTTTCTTTGCTGATTGAATTATGGGGCAAATAAATTCAGACAGCATTTACCAAAAACAAACAAAAAGGCACAGATCAGCATTTGTTCATCAGGATATCCTGAATTTGAACTTTGATTTGATTTGTAATGTAATTAGAATTTTAAAAAGTAGAATTAAAAATGGAATGAAATTCAAATAATTTGTGTATATAGTTTAAATTAAATATTCAATTTTTCCCAACATATGGAGTACTTCCAGACAAATTAGATGATATTAATAACCAATGTTTGAACCCATTTAGCCATCTATTCAAGGTTATTATAGTTAACTAAAACTCATAAAAACCTTATTACTTGAAAAAACAAAAAACATTCACTGAAATAAAATTACATAAAAATCTTTAAATTTTAAAATTGTAATATAATATAATTACCATACTGAAATAACTAAAAACAAAATAAACAAAAAAACTACACAGGCACACAAATGACAAAAACTTTAACTAAAATTAAAATGAAAACAGAAAATATATATAAAAAAAAAAGATTCAAAATATTAATAAACCTACAATAGTATCTCAATGATACTAAAATAACACTGAACCTATAGGCCTCTTCATACATTAATACATAATTAATATAATCTATATTAGAGCCCGACCGATATGGGTTTTTTGGGGCCGATACCGATATTAGGGGGTTAAAAAAAAAAGGCCGATAC
>NW_015549608.1:696650-697385 GCF_001515605.1 Sinocyclocheilus anshuiensis
GGATAAAAAAATATATATATTCTGAACCCCATGTGGATTTACACAAACTGAGAAAGTCAAAAAGTGTTACTTTGTGCCCCGCTCTCCCTTACCTCTGTAAATAAATACAATATAAATTCACGTCTCGCGCACTTTAATGCCCTTTGAATGTAATGTGTATCACAATGTGTATACACAATGTGTATGTGTAATCATGGCGTTCCCTTGGAACTGGAATCATGGCGGAATTTCATGTGAAGTCCACTTCGCAGGGCACTTACGGTCGAATAAGACAACGCGTGAATGCTGCCTGAACAAGAGACCTCCTTACTGAAGGGAAAGTGTTGACTGGTGTCACCATCTCGTGAACACGCCGGCGGATCTCCACCAAATTCGGGGGATCCCCTCAGCTCGAGGAGCCCTCTCAAACGCCACCCTCCACGCGTCGGTAGCCCCCCGGGATCGCTTGATTGGTCGGCGCCGGACCGCGAATTTAACCACCCGTAACTCCCGAACCCCGGGGGCTATCCACGCGGGGGTGGTCTCATTCGAAAGAGGGCCTCGAGACGTACACTCGATTCGCGTTCGAGAGGGTTCCTTGAGCTGAAGAGATCCCCCGAATTTGGTGGGGATTCGCCGCGCCGTTACGGAGAAATGGCCGTTCAAAGTTTCAATGGTTTTCCATAGACTTAAGCTTTAAGGTCGCCAGTAGCAAACAATGGAGCGCGCTCTGCTGGACAAACTAAGTAATTACAC
>NW_015549608.1:698083-722022 GCF_001515605.1 Sinocyclocheilus anshuiensis
GATACCGATATATCGGCGACAGGCTCATATCGGCCGATAATATCGGCAAAACGATATATCGGTCGGGCTCTAATCTATATTACATTATATTTCATGAATTATATGCAACAAATAATAGCATTAATTATTATATAATTATACAAAATATTTATATTTTAAAATATTACATAATTGTAAAAATATGTATAATTTATTATATTAATATAAATATTTAAAAGGTTTTTGATACATTTAAAGAATATATAATAGATTATACGAAATATTGCATTAAATTAATGGAATTATACTGATAAATATATTTAAAATAAATGTAATATATTTAATAAAATAAAATAAAATAAATTAAAACTCGAATTGAAATTTGACTTAAATTTATTTTTGTCATTCAAATTCGAATTGCATTTAAACACCTTGTGTGTTGTGGTTAATTGATTAGAAATTCACACTCATGAACTGAAAGAGAGACCATTTTTTTTTAATTATTCTAAATTTTGCCCATATATACATAAATTGTATGTATATACACAAAATTAATCCCTATGACTCCTGATGATATATTGAGATCTTATGAAGCGAAATGATCAGTCTGTGCAAGAAACTGAACATTATTTACTACATTATCACCTGTAATCCGTCATCAGCACTCAAACACAGGATATATTCTGGAAGAAAACTTCAAGATTACATCAAAATTTGAAGTTTTCTTCGTCATAATTTCTTTATGTGGCTTACAACACATACGCTCGCTTTCATGGCATTCAAAGAGACTCAAATTAACTTTACTGGCATGATCAACAAGCTTCACATTGACTACAGGTGTTCGCACTCATGCATATTAAAGATCTGTATTGTCTTCTTTCCTGCATCAATAACTTCATCTGCAAAAAAAGTCATATTCATGATTAAGCCTGCTAAATAAAGAAGTTATGTTAAGACAAAAGTTGAAAATGACATTAAATATCTGTGCATAAATACTAGGGTTGCATGTTTTAATTAGATGAATTAAAATGTATCTACATTTTTTAATTACATAAAAATTATGAATTAAAATGCAATTTTTTTTATCCAGGTTTTAGAGGGCAGCAAAAGTTGGCCAAAGTTTTGTGATCATATATTAAAGCGATATGAGGGTTTATTAGCTATTTCTCTTCTAAGACCGAACCTCATCTGCGTTCATTTGCAGTGTACCTGGAAATCAGATGTAATTGAAACGGTCTCAGGTGGGGAGGACTGCCAAAATAAACCTACTGAGAGACCAACAAACATCGCGGAGAAAGAGGAAATGTACTTCTGCTTTGTTCTTCTTGAGGCATGAAATCAGGAACTGGGAACTTTAAGACACATGCAACTGCCAAAATAATGACTGATTCCCCAAACACTCTCCGCATCTGTGATTGGTTGGTCATATAGATAGCCCTGCCTCCAAACTCACCCCATTGGTCGAGTCAATGTTGTGATGCTCAAACAAACAGATCAATGTTTCCTAAGCATCCGTCAGTTTTTCATTCAGGACGGAACTGAGAAACAAGAATTTATTTTCAAAAACAGAAAAGAAACTGCTTTATCACAGTAAATACAATACACTACATGAGCTGACAGCGAAGAGTTCATGATCTGAGGCTAAAGCGTGATATCTTGGCAGCGTCAGGTGTCTTTATTACAGATTTAATCGCACATCATCTCTGTCTGTGACAGCAGCCGGTTTCTCATCCTCGCTCTCCGTGTGCGCGCGACTGACGTAACCGGGCTAAAATTAAAGCGCTGAGACAATGACAAGCGCACAGGCAGCAGAACGCTGGCTAGACAAAGACAACAATACCTCAGGGTTAGGCCTGCAATTTCCCTTTTAACGCACAGTGAGGAAACTGATCATGGATGAGTGTAAAGAGAGCTGATCTGAGACACGACGGTCATCGGCTCAGAAACACCAACCAGCTGATATGGATGCAAAACTGCTGCTTTCTAGCTTTGCAATTTATCTTAAATGACAAATAAATCATAATTCTAATAACTGTAATTAATAAAAAATACATAAAGTGTAATAATTTTCACATTTACACATTACATTTAATAATTACATATGAAAGGTACATACAATTTAATTATATTAAATGTAAAATGTCTATATATATATATACACACATGCACACAGATATATATATATATATGCGTGTATATCCATGTGTAAATTTACATATATTAAAATATTATTATTATTATAAATATTATAGATTTATAATATTACATTTTAAATATATTATTATTATTATTCAATAAGGAAACACCGTCCTGTGTGTCACTCAGAGGCGGAAAACAGTGATATTTGGAACTATTTTTATTGGCAAAATACAGCAAAAACAGGCATCTAACATCTAAGTAGCCTAACTTAATACTAACTTGTATAAAATCAATATTACATTTGTTATCAAGCTGATATCTGGACAAAAAAAAACGCCACTCTTAGTGTGATATACACCGTAAGAAAAAACTGTCAATATACAGTACAATATACCGTAATATTTAAAGTAATTTTTCCATTTTTGGTTTTTACATGTGTTTTCCCGTATTTTTTAATTACGCTTTGCATTGTGGGAGCGAGAACCTTGGTCGCTTATCGGCGCGAAAACAGTGCAAGAGCAGGCGCCATTACTCACGGAACTGTATATGTACATACACATTTATAAATTCAATATATATAATATTTCATTTCCATTTAGTTTAAGTATTAAAATAACTCAAATCCATGTAATATTTGAGCTTTTTTTCAAATCTCAAAATGGAAATTGGACTAAACATGCAGATAAAGGGGAAAAAAAACCCTGGAGGCTGTGTTCAGTAGTTTCCTCAAACTGGCACATGGTGAGAGGTGTACTAAGAGTGCACAAACACTTGGAGCCCTGCGTCTCACATGCTCCTACTTCAAATTGTATAGTTTTCTTAGTTTCACATTGAAATGTGAGTGAGCATGAGTGAACAAATCTTTGTTCCATATTTTTAAATGCTGTACAAGAAAGCGTTGTTGCAGAATCATGCCAATTGAAGTTTAACACTTAAATAATTTAGCATGAATTACAGGTTAGTAATCTAACTTAAAGACAGAGTTCACCAAAAATATTATAAGAAAATTCTGTTAATTAATAACTCACCCTCATGTTGTTCCAAACCTGTAAAACTTTCGTTCATTTTTGGAAAACAAATGAAGATCATTTAATGAAATCTAGGTGTTTTCTGTCCCTCCATTGACAGCCTACGCAACTACCATTTTCAAGGTCCAGAAAGGTATAAAGACATCATTAAAGTATGTGACTCCAGTGGCCTAACATCAATTTTAAGAAGCAACATGAATGCTTTGTTCACAAAACATTTTCACTTTAGCATAGATCCTGCACATGTTCACGAGAGAACCACAGTGCTTGCGTGTTGTGTTGACACCATTTTTAAAAAGGCACCAATGTGAGCACAATTGCAAAAAAAACATACAAAAAAACAGGACCTTTAATACATGAGGCTTGCATACAGTGTCCCTTTTTCAGAAAATCTGCTCTCATGCCAACTCAACATGTATGCATTGTGAATGTGTCTGAGATCTACATATTGTGAGAAAAAAAGACATAATTTGTTTTGTTTTGTTTTGTTTTGTTTCCTTCCACACAAATAATTTGCATCACTTCTTAAAATTGATGTTTTATTGTTTTATGGAGTCACATACTTTATTGATGTCTTTATACCTTTCTGGACCTTGAAAGTGGTAGTTGCGTATAGGCTATCAATAGAGGAGTAACAATTATAGTGGAGTAAAAGTGAAAGTTGACAGAAATATTAAAACTCAAGTAAATACAGATTCTCCTAAAAAAAATACTGTACTGTAAGTAAAGTATTATTACTTTGTTACATTACACCACTGGGCCCAAATAAAGTGAGCTGACAGCTGCTGCTAAATGCAACATTTTGACAAGGTGACAAGAAAACAAGGTGACAATTTACATGCCACATACACACGTGTGAAGGTTTTCTGGGAGCGTTTAATCTGGATTGTGCTCTATAGTCCCTCTGGAAACTGGATTTCGGCACAGAAACAGCCTCATGGAGCTCGTCTACAATACAATGAGCTCGAATTGTTAATTCTGAGCTGAGAGATATTTTACACTTTCATTGCCAGAAAGAAATAAAACAACACGTGGTGAAGTGTGCAGAGAAACACGCGTGTGCATCAGCGGCATGTCTGAAGGTGAGTGCTATTGATGGAGCGAGGGTCCCGAGGAGACATTTATAATTCACAAAGCTGTCAGCGCTGTCAGCGCTGTCGAGCAGATGGACGGAGAATAAAACGGGTGTTTAGTATAAAAAGGTCAGCGGCGTCCTACTGTAAATGATCGTAAACATGCAACAAGTTGACAAGGTGACACAACGTCAGCTCATAGGGTCGAATGAAGGCGAGGAAGGTGTTACTCTCTCACACACACACACACACACACACACACACACACACACGTGAAGGTTTCACACATTCAGATCAATGTAGAACATTTAGTGAACTTTTACCCAGTTTCCTAACTATACACAATGCAACAAGGCAGAAAAAAAAGATAAATTAAACTAGCGTTCAAAATTTTGGGGTCTGCAAGATTTTTAAAAATGTTTCTGAAAGAAGTCTCTTCTGCTCACCAGGACTGCATTTTGTTTTTATCAAAAATACAGTAAAAATTGTGAAATATTATTACAATTTAGAATAGCTGTCTTCTATGTGAATATCTGTTCAAATATAATTTATTTCTGTGATCAAAGCTAAATTTTCAGCATCATTACTCCAGTCTTCAGTGTCACATGATCTTCAGAAATCATTCTAATATGCTGCTGCTCGAGAAATATTTCTGATTATTATCAGTGTTGAAAGCAGTTGTGCTGCATCATATTTTTGTGGAAACCGTGAGACATTTTATTTTTCAGGATTCACAGATGAATAGAAATTTCAAAAGAACAGCATTTATTTGAAATGGAAATCTTTTGAAAATGTATACATATTTTGACTGTCACTTTTGATCAATTTAATGCATCCTTAATTTCTTTAAAAAAAATCTCTGACCACAAATTTCTGAATGGTGTGTATCTTTCCATATTAGTAACAGTCAGATTAATCAGCTGTTATTTGGCCACTAAATACTGATTACTACCAAATAAATATAACAATTAATTATATATATTAATTATATATATATATGTTTATGCTATATATATATATATAAACCATTTTTTATGCTATATTGCCTAGTACTAGACACATATGAATACACACTTTGTATTCTGTGAATATAGAAATGGCAACAGTAACAGCTATTCAAATGACCTGACAGACAGCAGGTTAGTTATTGGCAGTTCCTGTTTATAGCTTAGACAGGAAGACACTATGTAATCAGCAGCACGGAAAACCAACCAACTTCAGTTTGCTTTTTAAAGCAACATTTAGAGTCGCTCATTCTGAAATCAGACTGAAATCAAACCCAATTCGGACAGGACAACTTTACTTGACCTGCTCAGGTAAACATATGTTTTCAATCTCAATCAAATGAACCAACTCTATCAGCGATAAACCTGATTTTTAATAACCACTAGCACTTCACCTGAGCTCAAGGATCTCGTGAACACAGATGCAGATGAGATGCTGATTATTCAGCAATCAGGAGGCGCTCGAGTGCAGCGAACCTGTCATAAACCCAAACCAGCGGGAAACAGCGAATTGACTGACGATGCCATCTAATGTGCCATATGCAGTCAGCGAGGGAGACGGGACACTTGCTTCCTCTAAGTGCTCAATTAACTAGACGACATGAGCCTGTCTGCACGCTGCACATCTGAAGGCACAATCTGCATTAAGAACATTCTGTTCACTTCACTCATGCAGCCAAAATATCACTCTTACTTCATCTGAAAGGTACAAATCCAACCAATGGGGTGCAATTTGTTAGTTCGTTTGAGTTTCCCTCTTTTCTTCGCTTTCAAATGGCTTGTAAAAGTGCCGTGCGCGTTTTACCATATTGGCCTGAATATAAGACGACCCTGATTATAAGACGACCCCCCTTTTTCCAGATGTACCTTTTGGAAAAAGGCTTTTTAAAAAACAAATCTTGTTTTTTCTCAGTAAAACACATTTTGTCTTCAATTATTTTCATATTGCATATTTTTCCTATTTTAATTTTTGTTTTGAAAGTATGGTAAAAACTGGTAAAATGTACCAACAAATCACATTTAAAAAAAATATACACTTTTTGATATACCATAAAAAAAATTAAAAAAAACAGGTAGCCCATCTGAATTAGGACATTTAGGCTATCCATCTAATAGTAGCCTACCAAAATCTTATTAACAGTAGAAGTTAAATCTTACCGTAGTCTTCAAATCTGGGTAGTCTTACGTTTTAAAATCACAATCCTCGGATTTCTTGGCTTTCAAATAGCTTGAAAAAGTGCCGTGCACGTTTTACTTTCACAATTAGCGGCAATTCGGCATTGATTCAATTCAAGCAACAACAACGTCAAACTCAGAACTTTTATCAACAAAACGAATAAAAATACACCATATAGGCCTAATAAAATAACAAATTACTTAGGCTACACAATGTTTAAATAGGTATATAAAACTGAAAATCAGCAAACACTGTGGAACCAAATAAATAAGAAACGAATGTTTAAAAAAAAATTCCCGTCTATAGGCTTTGCAAAATCTAAAATATTGCCAAAGAGGTGCCTTTGCATTTCCTTTCTAAACAATCTTCTGCCATCGTCTTGTCTTTCTCACCTCAGTCTTGTCAGTAAGCTCGACTCACTCTACTCACGTGATAAATCAAATCTGACTCCTGCTCCGTGGTTCACTGTTGTTCACGCGTACGCTTCGGCACGCTGCATTGAGCGTTTAGTTTTTAAAAGTGTCTGTCCTCTAACTGAACAAGGCTAAATGATTTTTGTTACTATAAAAAAATCAAAAAGACAAAAAAATCAAATGGCGGTGCCACGGTAGGCAAATGACGTAACCGGTGTTGCGGCTTAACACCGGTATAACCTAAAACACCGTCTATCGCAGCAAGCCTAACGACATAGGCATATTGCACATATAATGCAAATTTTCTGCATTCACAGAATACATGGACGACCTACTAAATTTGCTGAAATAAGCAGTATAGAGACTTTAAACATCCCATTTGTTATCAGAGCGTACATAGTTAATTTTGCATCATTACGGCATACAGAAAATACTACGACAAATAATATCCTGTAAATCTGTAGATGAAACGTTGCATGCAATGCCAAGGTCATGGGTTTGATTCCGAAGAAATGCATGAAGTGATAAAATGCAGTCTTTGGATACAATGCAAGTCGCTTTAGATAAAAGCATCTGCCAAATGCATAAGTGAAAATGTAAATGATTTAAAGGTTGTATGTGTGTATGAGACATGTAAATGGAGTACAGTGCCGTGTACCGGTCGTCTTCTTGCAGAAATAATCACACGACTTATAAGATTACATTCCTGTAATAATATTACATTCCTGCTTTTATGCTGCTGAGATGATCTAACCGCTCATGCATTCATGACTGACAGCCCCACTCAATAGCGATTATCTAACCATTTAACTGAGGATTTCAACACCGTAAAGGCCTGTGGAGGAGCAAATCAAACAATCTTTATAAGAATAATAGACACTGTGCAAGAACCCAATGTGGTGCGTTACAAAAGATACAGTCATAAAAAAAATGAATGTTGAAACGGATCATGAGCAGCTCTTCCTGTAAATGACAAGTCTATTTAAAGCTGGAAGTCTTTGCCAGCATTTTCATTTCTGAAAATCGACTTTTGCTATGACGATTAGTTCCCTATTTGAGTAGTGTGCTTAAAGGAATAGTTCATAACCAAAAATTTAAAATTTGCTGATAACGTCCTCACCTTCAGGCCATTCAAGATGTGCAGGAGTTTGTTTCTTCATCAGATTTGGAGAAATGTAGCATTGCATCAGTGTCTCAGCAATGGATGCTCTGCAGTGAATGGGTGCCGTCAGAATGAGAGTCCAAACAGCTGATAAAAACATCACAATAATCCACAGCACTCCAGTCCATCAGTTAACATCTGGAGAAGACAAAAACTGAAACAAATCCATCATTAAGACGTTTTAACTAAAATACGAGTCCATAATCCATAACGCTTCCTCCAGTAAAAAAGTGGTCTGGTCTGAATCAGGAGAGCTGGATGTTGATGTGAGAGACAACAGGAGATGCACTTTTTCACTGCAGGAACCGTTATTATGGATTAATGATGGATTTGTTTCACCCTTTGTCTTCTCCAGATGTTAACTGATGGACTGGAGTGGTGTGGATTACTTGTGGATTATTGTGATGTTTTTATCAGCTGTTTGGACTCTCATTCTGACGGCACCCATTCACTGCAGAGCATCCATTGCTGAGACACTGATGCAATGCTAAATTTCTCCAAATCTGATGAAGAAACAAGCTCATCTGTATTTTGGATGGCCCGAGGGTGAGGATATTTTCAGCAAATTTTCATTTTTGGGTGAACTACTCCTTTAAAAGGATAAAGGGTCTGAGTAGCATCTGCAACTACAAAAAAAAAAAAAAAAAGAGTCACATTTAATTTGATTTTCTAAAACTGGGAGTTACAGCAGATCAGACGAAAACAGGAATCCTTTCTTTGCCACACCTTGAAATCGTGAGTATATAAGCACAATCATTCAGGTAACAGCTGGCTAAACACAAAAATGTCCTTGTTTCAGGAAATCTAATTCGATTCAAATGCATGATTTGGATCTTTTAACTCACTATTACCAACTCTGCACGAACACCATGCCGGTGCTTCATCTAGAACTGATCCGCTGTAGAAAAGGTGAAACTCTAATTATAATCAACAAATCTCATGCACATTCATGCACAGATACTCCAGCTACTTTATTTGCCTGTCCATAAAAAAAAACTTGTAACGATTTTCACTAGTGACTAGTTATTTATAAAAAATATCAGTGTCTAGAGGTCATGGAATTAGTGCTGGGTTTTTTAACTAAAATACGAGTCCATAATAACGCTTCCTCCTAGTGCTGGGCGGTATACCGGTTCATACCGAATACCGGTGTTTATTTTTGTTATGATATGAATTGGTATTTTTTGACTATATTCACTCATCATGACAGTAAAATAGGGCATTCTAAGTCAGTATACTGCAGTATTTCCTCTCAATCAGTAGAAAATATGGTAAACACCCGGTCATGCATGGAAAAAATATACCGTCATGTACCGTGAAACTGGTATAATTTTGAAAAATACCGTGATATAAATTTTTGGTCATACCGCCCAGCACTACATGGAAAAATTGCGAGGCCTCATATATCCATAGCAGAAATGCATGCATATAGCTACATTTCCATGACCGTCTCCTCTTGAGAATAAACAGATCCATACTGTCTGTTCTGCATCTGATAATGATGAGTCCTCTTCCCGTTTATGCCCAGAGGGAACCGGCTGCTCATTCATCCCTTCTGTCATGTAAGTCTCTCAAGGTGGTTCAACTCCACAACCACAATGATTTTCTGCAGGACTTTTTAACATGCAATTTAATAAAGAAGAGTGGAAAAATGACATGAGGGTGAATAAATAATGGCAGTTTTTATTTTTGGAAAAACCAATCCTTTAATCCTAGTCAGACTTAAACCTTGGGCTCAGAGCTTTACAAATGCTGACAAGCAATATTAGTCTAGAGAAAGCATGGCTCATTGACTTTTTCCTCGAGAATATCATATCATGATGCTTCACATTTTCAGCCTGCCTGCCCTGAATAAAGCATCTAATATATGATTCCATATGTACAAGAGTCTCAAAAGACCTTCATCTGTGAGCAGTTTCTTCAAAACTTTCCAAGCTTTCAACTCTGCAAATACTTCAGGAGAGCATGGAGTCAGTCATGCCTCGGCAAGAGATGCCAAGCGATCAGCACATGTTAAAACAAGCCTGTGACGAGAATCTGTGGCTGAATATGAAGCAGTGCTAGAGCTTGGTGATAATGCTAAGCCTTGTGACTAAATTAGATATGCATCTCAACATTCAAAATTTTTGGGTCACATTTCACCCCAAAATCGAAAGAAAATAATAAGAGATTATATTTTACCAAAAAAAAAAAAAAAGCACATTCTCAAATTAACAATTACATTTGCATTTATGCGTTGGGCAGATGCTTTTGTATCCAAGGAAACTTGCACTGTATTAAAAAGATATCAAAAAAAAAAAAAAAAGCCTTTGCAAAATATTTGTACATCAGGTTAGCGTGTTGTTCTATCACCTTTAATTTGCTAACTGCTGATTTTAAAAAAAAAAACAACAAAAATTTTTTGGACCAATAAAGCAACTGCAATGAAAATGTATCCAGAATTACTATCGAGAATAATAAGAGTTACCAAAATGTAACATAAAAAGTAAAACATCCAGATACATTACAGTAATCAAGTCAAATTTATTTTCACAACACACGTTTCAAAGCAGCTTTACAGAAAATCATGATATTAATGTTGATAATATCTTAATATCTTCATGCCTTAGACATATTTCAGATCAGAGCTGGACGATAATATAGTTTATAGTTTACATTTCGCAACGATACAAGCAACCAAGCAGCTGAGATTTGCTATATAGCATATAATCACTTTAAGTGAGTGCACTGGAAATAATATTTGCAGAAGTATGCAAATAAAGTTAATAAATAAATCAGGTTGAGATTTGCTATATAGTATAGATCTCTTTGCAAATAAATGTGGATAATAATATATATCCAACACACACACATATATATATTTTAGTGGTCGACCGATATTGTTTTTTTGACAGCCGATGCCGATATCTTAGAGAGTAGTATAAGTATATATATATATTTTTTATTATAATTTTTATTTATTTTAATTAATGTTTGAGAAACTTGAAATAATTTGAAAATGAATTATATTAAAAATAAATGTGTAAAATAAACATACTTATACTTTAGATGACAACTTCCTGATTCTATAATTCTATTACAGTATTTTTCAGAAATAAAGAAATATTTCAAAAAATATAAAAACAAAAAGAAAGTAAACACTGTAACCAACAGGGCACTCGGTAATCTGGGAAGTTTGTGTGCTTTGGGAATCATATTTTTTCAACTAAAGCCAAGGTAACACTCATTTTACATGCAGCACGCAGTAAAAATGACATGAATATGACAGTGCGCAAATGCATAAATCAGCATAGTTTGAAATAACGAGTTTAAAGTTGATCACGCATCTCCAGTGAAGCTGAACTCTCCTCCTGTCCGGACTCAATGGATCGACTGTCACGCAGAGCACACGCAATCATGCAGGATACAAATGCACACTTCACAAGATCTCACAGCTGGATTCGACTAAGTCTGCAAGGTTTGTGAAATTAAATGTTCATTAATCATTTAAAGGTTTGTTTAAATGATATGCGTATTTGCTGAATGCTGAAGGCAAACGAGAAAGTATTATGTCTGCCTTTCTGTTACTAATTATATAAAAGCAATCGTTATAATACTTTTTGTATACCTTTTAATTCATTTGTTCAACAGTTCTATCTGATTATTAGACAGACTTCTATCTGTATTAGGCAGAACTGTTAAACGATGACAACAAACAATGAAGAGGGAGAATGTGAGCACTGTGTTCTCAGGCGCTGCTGTTCTCAGCGCCGTCAAAATAAAAGTCCCGCCTCGAACACATCGGCCAGGCAGAAAAACTTATTGATGAAGATATTTGAAAAATGCCAAATATCGGCCTTGTCGATATATCGGTCTACCACTAATATATATATATATATGTATGTATAGAGCTGTGCGATAATACAGTGAGAAACTCCTTAAAATAACCTCACAATGTAAATATATCTTTATGGTCTTTATATAAATTTCTTTTTTTCCTCCCTTTTGATTTTGGTGAGAAATGTAACCTGGACTTGTGAGATTCACTCCAGAAACCTTACAGAAGAACTTTCAGAAGACGACGAGGGTGGAAACACATGAAGAAGTGGACGTCAGCGATCAGCTCAGGTCAAACAGCAAATGCTGTTCGTTTGAGGAGCTCATATGCGTCTCTCAATCGCCACTCGCTGTGTAGCAACATGTGAAGGCCTTGAATGATTCCGTCCGTCTGAATTAAGGCTGTCTGTTAGAGGCGCAGTCTGACAGGATCGATGTCCATGTCAAACGCTCGGGACACAGCAGCGCGGTGGGACATTGACTATCGATTCCTGGATCGACCACATACACTTCATAAAACATCTCATCCGTGTGAGATCTTCTCCACGACCCGGTCAAACTGAATCTACGGCGTGCGAAATGAACCATGACCTGCGGACTCCGAAACTTCACCGGCTGCTGAGAAGGACGGATTAGGATAATGGTATACAAAGTGTGATGGTAAAAATGAGTTAATAAATAGAGATTGTGCTACACTGCTTATACAGCATTAGATATATTTGCACATTAGGTATTTTGCATATTCAGCATGCAGAAAAATAGGCTGAAACTCTATATGCTGCTTCTGCTATGTGTGAATGGCATCACCTGTTAATGTAGGTGTTAAAATGAATGTGTTAAAGTGACAGTGCACCCAAAAATGTAAATTTTGTCTCATGTCGTTCCAAACCCATATCACTTTCTTTTTCTTCTACTTTGTTTTCTTCCAAACTGGTTTGACTTTCTTTCTATATTTTGAAAAATGTTGGTATCCAAACAAAAAAAATAAATAACGTAATTGCAACTTTTTCTCTGACAATCCAGACTTTTTCCCCCTCTCACAAATCTGAGAAAGAAGAATTGAAAAATAAGTGTCAAAATTGCGAGATACAAAGAAAAGTCAGAATTGCGAGATATGAATTCGCAAATATCTTATTAGTTTTGGTAACACCTTATTTTAAGGACCAATTCTCACTATTAATTAGTTGCTTATTAGCATGCATATTACTAGCATATTGGCTGTTTATTAGTACTTATAAAGCACATATAAATGCCGTATTCTGCATGAGCATATTCTAGATCCCCATACCAAAACTTAACAACTACTAACTATTCGTTAGGGTTGGGTACCATTCACATTTTAACCGGTATCAGTACCTGAATTTCAGTGCCAGTACCCAACGGTACCTTTTTTCGGTACTTTACTTTCTGTGTAATTACAAAAACATTTATTTCAGTGAAAAAATAAGTTTAAAAGTCTCAATTTCAACATTTTGAACAATAGGGCCCTTCAAACTTTTTTTTTTTCCCAGAAATTATTTTTTTAATTTTTCTGAAAATCAAATTAAGGCATTAAACATTTATTTTAAATAAAATGAAAATTAAACCCTTTTATTTTTTGGCAAACAAACTGAGGTTTACTGTTGACATTAATACATGGAAGAAAGATTGTGTAAATATTCCTTTAAAACATTTTTTAATAGGCTAATAATTTTATAATTTTTTTCTATAATTAAGTGATTAATCTGGTTGTAATTTTTATCATTTAATCGTTTTCTTTAAATTTGATAGAAAATTGAATATTTAAAGATGTACATTATACTGTACAAAAGTAATACAAGAGTAATATATTTCTGTTACATGTTAAACCGTACTTTTATTTTGACAGGTTGCCATGAGGTTTCGGTGTGTATACAGTGTGATGATGCTAGTTTTCTCAAATGAATTCAGATGAAGTTCAGAAACAAATAAAACGGTAAAATTCTCGCGAAGTGACTCTCACAGCAGCTTGGAGATTAAGTTTTTGTGTTCATGCCGTCATATAGTAAGACGCAGAGGCCGGAAATCACCGCAAGCGTCACACGTGCTTCAGTATTTGTTTAGTAAACAAAACCGCGTTTCCGCCATTCATACATACAGAGGCAAGCGGAACATGCAGGATTCATATTTAAACCATCTTTTCGCATTTTAATAGTCACAGACACTAGTTCATATTGCGATTCGAATTAAGTGGCAGTCCTACTTTTGATTTATTCGTCCAAAATTGACGAATTCCGTGGCATTCCGCGCTATAGAGTAAATTACGTTTTTATGAATGGACTCCACGATCCCGTCCGCGTTTTCGCAGAAACCATATGGCCCTAGAAATGTAACCACACTTCAGAACATTTCGGCTTGCCCCGTGTGTTGTTTGAACGAGTTGCAGGGGTCACGTCACAGGGTTTCTCTCTCTATCTGTAGCGTATGCGCCCAGATGCGTTCTCAGGTACCGAAATTTGGCACAGATTGATTTAACGTGAATCGGTACTCGGTAGTACCGACTCAATTCGGTACCCTTAAAAGTACAGAGTTCGGGACCCAACCCTACTATTAGTAAGCAGCAAATTAGGAGTTTATTCAGGGAAAACTCTTAGTTAATAGTGAATATGTGTTCCTTATTCTAAAGTGTTCCCTTCGTTTTTTTATTCTGTGGCAGAAACGAAAAAAATTTGCGAGATATAAACTCATAATTGTTAGAAAAAGTCAGAATTCCGAGTTTATATCTTGCAATTCTATGGTGCAATAGTAATATTTCTGTCAATTTCTTCAAGTTAGACCAAACTTTTATTTTGACGGGATGTAGTGAAGATCTTTAACTTTGTGTGTTTTAATAAATTTTACAATAATAATAAATTGCATAAGAAGAATTGCAAGATAATTGCAATTATGAGATCAAAAGTGATAGTATACACCCAAAAATTTTAATTGTCAATTAACCCACCCACATGTCGTTCCAATTTTATGACTTTCTTTTTCTTCTACTTTTTCCTTATAAACATGTATAATTTACTTTCTATGAAATGTTGAAAAATGTTGGGGTCCAAGCAACATTGGACCCATTGCATTTTATGGATTCTTTTAGGAACTTTTATTTTGATCTTTATAGTACGATTTTGCCACCGGATAAAATAAATAAATAAATAAATAATAACGTAATTGCAACTTTTTCTAGCAATTCTTCTTTCTCAGAATTGCGAGAAAAAGTTGCAATCACGTTATTTTTTTTATCAATTGTGAGATAAACGTGCAAATCTGAGAAGAAAAGTCAGAATTATGAGATGTGAAATCGCAATTATCTTTTTGATTTTTTATTGTTTGGCTGGAAAAAAAAAAAAACAATTGCGAGATATATACTCATAATTCTCACTTTTTTCCATTTAGAAAAACAGGCAGAAATTTTGAGGTAAAAAGCCACAGTTTTTACTCCATGGAGGAAACAGGCTCCCATAAACTATATATATATATTTTTTTTTTACTTTTTAAAACTTATAAACGTGCATTAGTAATATTTTGCTCGATGCGCCCTCTTGTGGCCTCAGAAGAGAAGCCAAAAGCTTTTCTTCACCCTAACTGAAATTATGCATTTTAAATTCTAATAAGAATTCGAATTTTGATCATATTTAAGTACAAAATTCGAATTTAGTTTTTCAGCCATTTTGACAGCCCTAGTCCATACTGGCGTTTCAGAAAAGATCTCAGTCCACACTACACGACCGAAAACCACCATCGAGTGTTTGTAATAACTGTCGATTGCAATCTAATGTGTGTTTTGACCATATAATGTTGCTGAAATATGTTATTTGCATCTTATATCAAGCTAATCGCTACACCTGCTTAGATTTTCTTATGTAAACGCCCTGTTTTGTTATGAAAATGGGCAGAATCTCATGAAAATCACATATACTGTCGTAATCGTGTGTTTATTAGCTTCAGGTTTCATCTGTAGAAATGTTTTTCTGGGTTTCTTATGTACAGAACTGAATGCGGAAGTGTAATGGACATTCTCATAGGAGACAGGGCAGGTTATGAACGCATAATATGATTAACATTTTTTTTTTGGCAATGGCAAGTGGCAATATTGTATTAATTCAGCCATACACTGTAGGTTTGAACCAGAAACTGATTATGAAGAAGATGAGCGATTTATACAAGTCCATGTATCAGAATGGTAATGCATTTTCTGTATCGCTCTCTACAACGTCAGACATGTAATGTCATTGATATCATTAGCCTTTGGCTTGATATATTATCAAACAGCTGATAATGTGTTGCTAATGTTACATAAACAGATTCAACATCTCAGAGAGCTAATGATATGCAAAGCCCCGCCCCTCAAGTTGACCGGATTGGTTACATGTTTTTCGAGGGTTCAACCCATTTTCAACCCATGTTTTTGGTTTTAGGAAAAAAAGAAACTAAGGAGAAAATCCTCAGCAATGCCTGATGATTGTGCACATGGTTTGTCTTGTAAAAACACCAGATTACAACATTAAAAAACTTGATTTCACCACAGGCGGTCTTTATATTTTTCTAGTCTAATAACAAGATCTCTTATACTGTACACTCATAAAAACAGTTTGCATGCATTGCCTTGGGAGTGTCAAAATTATTTATTAAGTTATACTTATCAGATTGGTATCAGACAATCACAGTACTAAAATATTAATTATCTATATCCACTCATGCAATAATAACGACATTAACTTACACAAAGCTGCATTCAAACAGCATGTCATAAGTGACTGCGCTGGTGCTTTGGACATCTGCGATGGTCTGAATTCAGATGAAATTCAGAAACAAGACCATGCAATGGAGACATGCACGCTTTAACCACATCTCAGTCGTGTGGAGTCTCACACTGTCCATCAGAACAGATCTGGACGAGAACGCTGATGCAGTGCAGTGCATAGCGAGTCATTTGCATTAAGTAAATATTGATCGACGATTAGTCAGCTAGTAAAATGAGTAGTCGTGGAAGCCCTAACAGATCTCAGCTGCTGTAAATATGCCAGCATGTGCTGCCACCCTCAAAAACACAACAGCAGCAATCATTCACCAGCTTGTGGGAGAAGCCGTTCCGGTAAAGGGAGCCACACAAAGCCTGTTGAGTCAAAGTCAAGTCAGAGAAATGCAGAGAGCAAAGGGCAGCCACAACAAACACTTCCTGGCTTTCATTTAACGCGAGAGTGAAGCGGGAGGAAAGCGCTGTGTTTAATGTACACACGGCTCGGCTCGCTCTCCGTGTTTGTGTTTATGTGTGTGTTTTACTAACTGTGGACAGCATGAACATGGATCACGGGCTCCGGCGGCCTGAGCTCATGCATGACCGAGAGGACGTGTTTCTGAAAGCACAGCGATGCTGAACCGAGCTGCTGGATCTGCTTTCATTGGTGGTTTGTGGTTAGGGACTGTTCTATATTTCTGTCAACAGATTTGTATAACATGAAGAGATCATTTAGACAACAAAGTTAAAACTAACCTTATTTAATAGTCTTAATAAAAGTTTCTGCACTTATTGTGCTTAATTCATCTGTGCACGGTTGACTTGAAAGTTTTTGGTACAATGCAAGCACACAATGCATTACAAATATAGTCTGGAAATCTTTGAAGGCTATAGATAGATATTTACCAAAAATATATATATTTCTCCCATACATACAGTTGAAAAATTTTACTGCAATGCAATTTACAGAAATGGTCAACTCCTTAACCTCATAATCTCTCTGTCCATATGTCAAGTATTTTAATCCAGTAATTCAACATTATTCCTGAAAATACAACTGGCACTGTGCAAGTTTACAGTACATAAGTAAGCCACACTTTCCTGGACTCGTGTTGCAGACAGACGGTCACATAACATCTCTGCAGAATTCACTGAGAACAAATTAACATGCATGTGCAACGTGAAACTAATCAAGAGGAACTAAATCAAGACTGCACCACAATCACACTGAATCATATTGCATTCAAAAATTAAACTGCAAATTCAGTTTTCATTTGTGTTTACTAGTTGTGCATGCACATGATTAAAATCTTTAGAAATGAAATGCATTCACTACAACTGATACTCCTCTCTGATATCGACTCATTAAGAGTGTTTCCATTCTTGTGTCACAACAGCAAGATCTCTTTCAATGTCAATTTCACATTGATCAACACTGACAGAACTACACTGGTATTTCTATACAGTTCTCATTTTAAAATATTCTTTTCACACTGTAAAGTCACAGCAATTAAAAAATGATGTTCAAATAGTGGTGTAGACATGATCTGAAGAGATGAAGCACACTGCAGGATAAAGCACACTGAACTTTAATACTTAGATTTAGAGGTTTCATTACATTTCTCAGAGCACTAGTACTAGTGATAACTGCCTTAGCAAACACTACTGATAAATGCCTATTATGACCATGCTAAATTTTGCATGATTTTGCCTCCAGGTTTGATGCAAACTGCTCATACAGAGAGTCTGTAAAAGGCAAGATTCCCCTGTGCGTTTCCATAATTGAAAGTGAACTTAAGTCTCATTTCCCTTTAAAAACTCCCTTCTTGATCTCATCCACAGTCGGTTAAAATCATACTTAGCCATTTCAACAGCGTTTAAAGATTAACTTCAAATCACCAGCGAGAGCCTGTTACAGAATTAAAGTTCAATCCAGGCCACAACGGCTGGGGAAATTCTGTCTCAGAAACGAACAGCTTCACCTGCCTTTGAATATTTCAGACTCAGTGTGTAAGAAACAACGAACAGCCAAAATTACACTAAACATCAGCGGTTATTCACATGAAAACATGTACAGCCCATATTTCACCCCAACATAAGAGAAAAATAATGTATACTTAAAGAAATTAAAGTCTATTTTATGACAATTATTTACTTTTGGCTATAGCCTTCCTGCAGCTCAAACAGTAGAGCATGCCGCTAGCAACGCCAAGGTCATGGGTTTGATTGCCAGGTAATGCATGAACTGATCAAACTGTATGAATGCATGAATTGTAGGAATGCATAAATGCAAAGCATCTGCCAATTGCATGAATAAAAATGTAATGTAACTGGCATCTGTGTAATCCCATGGACTCTTATTCTGACGGCACCCATTCACTGCAGAGCATCCATTGCTGAGACACTGATGCAATGCTACATTTCTCCAAATCTGATGAAGAAACAAACCCATCTATATATTGCATGGCCTGAGGGTGCATACATTTTCAGCAAATGTACATTTTGGGAGAACTATTCCTTTAAAGCAGTACAACAAATAATTAACAACTTTGCTCGACAGTAATGAGAATGGTGTGTCAAATGTGCACAACGCAAAGGAAAATGCAATGGTCCTAAAAATAGGCATCATTTTCTTATTTCTTCTTTCTCTCTTCTGGTTTTGAGGTGAAATGTGACCAGAACCTGTTCTTGACAGGTTTCCTGAGATTCAGCCAGTTAAACCACATGACACCCGTGTTTATGAAACATCAGATTACTGAGCAGGTTCTCAGAAAAACAACAACAAAAAGACCCACATGATGACTGAACTACTCGGAAATAATCCTCTCTCACATGCATCTCTACACCTGATCAGAGAACTCCCAAACCGCATGGTTCCTCAGAACACAATGCAGTCTCTCACCACTGCTGCACCAGCATGTTCACATGCATTTGTAAAAAAAACCACCTGCACAAAACTGCACCAGTTTAGAAAAGATCTTCCAGGGTTCATCACATCCTTCTACAAACCCACCAGATCACTTCAACCCATAATAAACCAAAACATGTTCTTTCTCCACTGCTGGAAACAAACCTCTAATTTGGTCGGTTTAACCTAATAAGCGGTGATGTGACCTAGTGGTTAAAAATCTGCGACCAGTTGCATAAACCCAGCCACTATGCTTTAGGAACTAGTCTGACCAACTAGCAGTTAGTCAAGGTGTGATCTTTACTTTTCGGATTCAAATAAGGCCAATCTACATGTTTATGTAACTGAATGTTAAGACCAGTTATAAAGAAAAAAAATTAGATGTCTACCTTGGTTATTTATTATGCAACCGGACACTGGGATGGTAACTAAAAGGTTGAAGGTCACCAGATTGCTTCAACTGTAATAAACCAAAACATCTTTCTCCACTGGGTAAAAACAAACCACTAGTTTGGTCGGTTTAACCTAATAGGTGGTGGTGTGATCTAGTGGTTAAAGATCTGGGCTGTAACTAAAGAAGGTTGAAGGTTCAAACTCCATAAGCATTGATCCATTAACTATCAGGCATATGGGTAGTTGACAAATAAAAAACAAGAGTTTGACACTTAACCTTAACACCTCTCAAACCTATATATACACATTCACTTATATATTTGCATTGATATTAATATAAAATGTTGATGTGAAACTTCATGGGCACGATATGCGTCAACTACCCATATAAATATACAAGTGTTAAAACTGGATAAGAAAATCAAAAACAACAACCTGTGTACAGGTCAGTTTATCAGAATAGGTAGGTAGGTAGCCTATCGATCTGGTTTAACCAGCTGGTTAATGACACTGAAATTGGTTGTTGGTTGATACTCAGGTGGACTAACTAGAACCTGTAACTAGAAAACTTTTAGTCACTTTCCACTAAATTAAAAGGTTGAAAGTTCAAACTACACAAGCGTTGATTCTTTAACTATTACCACTGAGACCTTGAACATGACATAAATGGGTAGTTTACAAATAACAAACATAAACATGAGATTGACATTCAACCTACTTAACCTCTCAAACTTCAATATACACATTTGCATTCATATTAATATAAAAATGTTGATGTGAAACTTTATGGGCATGATATGCGTCAACTACCCATATAATTACTCAAGAATTAACACAGGTTAAATATATCATATCAACAACCAATTACACTGTATGAATCCGTTTATCATAACAGGTGGGTATAGATCTGGTTTAACCAGCTGGTTAAAGACACTGAAATTGGTAGTTGCTTAGGTGGACTAGAACCTGTAACTAGAAAACTAATAGTCAAGTTTTCCTCTAAACTAAAACACTGAAGGTTCAAACTTCACAAGGGTTGATCCATTAACTATCATAAGATGAGTAGTTGACAAATAACAAGTGTGAGCTTGACACGTAACCCCTTTAACCTCTCAAACTTATATATATATATATATATATACACATTTACATAAACATTTGCATTGATATTAACATTAAAGTGTTGATGTGAAATTTCAAGGCCATGATATAACAGGCTTTCTTGCATATTTATATGGGTAGTTCACACATATCAACTACCAATGACAGTACATTGTGCATGGGTCAGTTTATCATAACAGGTGGGTACAGATCTGGTTTAACCAAATGGTTAAAGACACTAAAACAGGTTGTTGCTAGAACCTGTAACTAAAAACCGCTTGCTGTAAACTAGAAGGTTGAAGGTTCAAACTCCACAAGGGTTGATCCATTAACTATCACCACTGTAACCTTGATCATGACATAAGATGGGTACTTGACAAACAGGAGATTGACGTGTGTGTGTGTGTGTGTGTGTGTGTGTGTGTGAGAGAGAGAGAGAGGGTAGAGCAATCCATTGTGCAGGCGGTTTAAAACTTCACATTAGAGTGTGAGTGTGTGTGAGAGAGAGAGTGTGTGTGTGTATTTTTATGTTAATAAACATTTGCATTGATATTAACATAAAAATGTGAATTGCATATTTATATGGGTAGTTAACACACATCAACTACCAATGACAGTTTGTGCAGTGTGTATGGGTAAGTTTATCATAACAGGTGGGTAGCCTAAGCCTATAGAACTGTTTTAACGAGCTGGTTAAAGGCACTAAAACAGGTTGTTGCTAGAACCTGTAACTAGAAAACTATTAGTCAAGTTTTCCTCTAAACTAGAACACTGAAGGTTCAAACTTCACAAGGGTTGATCCATTAACTATCATAAGATGAGTAGTTGACAAATAACAAGTGTGAGCTTGACATTTAACCCCTTTAATCTCTCAAACTTATATATACACATATTTACATAAACATGCGCATTGATATGAACATTAAAAAGTGAATGCATATTTACATGGGTAGGTGACACATCAACTAAGTTACCAATGAGAGTTAGTACACTGTGACTGGGTAGTTTTATCATAACAGGCGGGTACAGATCTGGTTTAACACTGAAACTAGTTGTTGCTCGGGTGGACTAGAACCTGTAACTGATCAAACTCTTACCTCCGAAGAGATGAGGCGACAGGTGAGCCGGCAACGATCCGATCAACAGTCTCGGAGCGCCGGCGGACCGCTCTCTCTCCCCGCCGTTCTCCTCCGGTGTGCTGTAACCGGACTCCTGAGAACTGTACGCTACCGAGTTCGGTATAGTAATGCTCGACTGTGGTCGCCTGGAGCCGGTAAAGTGCGCGGCGGCCGCCGCTGACGACGATGAAGATGTAGCACCTGAGGCGCCGTGTGCGTGATACCGCATCGCCACAGCCGCCGTCCTGCCGCCGCCGCCGCCGTTACTCGACGGGAGATCCGAGCCCGAGTACGCTCGCGTGCGCCCGTCGGCAGCGGGACTGCTCTGTTTGGCCCCCATGCCAACCTACACTTCCCTCCGAGTTTAACGATTAAGGACAAACAATCAAACACACGCACACTGACAGCGAACGGGAAGCGTCGCCCGTTACATCTGACGTCACGCGCGCGTCAGCGAATCTTTTTGCGAGGGGGTTTAAAATTTAAATCGCCGTCGGCGCGGAAAAGTGAAGCTCTGACGCGACGCTCTCCTCGTAAACCGCGCACTGACTGCTGCTGTGCCCACGGCGGGCGGTTATTACCAGGGTTGCCAGGTTTTCACAACAAAACCCGCCCAATTGCTCCTGGAGTGGGGGGGGGTTTAACCGGAACAAATCTCGTTCCGGCGGGTAAAATACACGTTTTTTTTGGCGGGGTTCCCCTGGTAAAATTCGCATTCATGTTATTAGGGTCGCTTCAACCCGCGGACATGAAAAACAACCCGCAGAAACAGTGTTAAAGTATCCCAGTTCAGCGGGAAAACCGCGGACCTGGCAACACTGGAACTCAACGTGTTTAACTGCCGTACGTGCAGAGTGCGAAAGCGAGTCGGGGGCGGGGCTTGCCGGTGACGTCATAACCCCGGGAAATAAACCCTGGCTGCGTGCTTGTCTGCTTTTGTTGTTGTGGCTTATGAGACACTTACATTTGACACTTGCATTTGTCTCGTTATTTCCGTTTAAAACCCAATTTTATGACTGTATTACCAACACTATTACCAATACACATAATAAAATAAAAATAACGTAAATTATAAATGTTTTGCTTGTTTGAGATTACTGAGATATGACTTTAAAACTTTTTTTAATTTTTTTTTTACATTTTTGAAAAAGGTTTGTTGGCTCAGTAAGATAGAGATATACAATAGTTTCTTCCCATCATCTGACAAAGTGATTGCATTCTGTTGAGAGATTACAAAGACATGGCATGCATTGATGAAGTATTCACAATAAGACCAGGAACCTTAAAGGAATTGTTCACCCAAAAATTAAAGCACTGCATCAGTGTCTCAGCAATGGATGCTCTGCAGTGAATGGGTGCCGTCAGAATGAGAGCTGATAAAAACATCACAATAATCCACAAGTAATCCACAGCACTCCAGTCCATCAGTTAACATCTGGAGAAGACAAAAGCTGAAACAAATCCAGCATTAAGACGTTTTTAACTCAAACACGAGTTCATAATCCATAATAACGCTTCCTCCAGTGAAAAAGGTGTTCTGGTGTGAATCAGGAGAGAAATCTGCAGATTAAGTACATCGACACAGATTTCTGAATTGGCAACTGTTGTGTGTGAAAATAACGTGACTTTCAGAATCAGATTATTAATAATCTGCCAGATATAAGACCAGGTTTTATAGACAAATGTAAATGTAAAACACAGATGCATGTATCTCTCATTTCATTTGAAGCCAGTCATGATCACAACAGCTGTACTGTTTATCCATCGGTGCATCTGTTGTCTTATTATTGTTTCCTGCACAAAGAAACTTACTGAAAACACACAACACTCATCGAGCACGTGAAATAAAAACCGTGAACCTTCAACTTTTCCATTCTGTCGTTCTGC
>NW_015549608.1:722032-731478 GCF_001515605.1 Sinocyclocheilus anshuiensis
CCTGGAACCTCAAAGGATTTCAACCATGCACTAGATAAAGAAAACAAGGAAGAAATAAGACAAATATTTACTTTGATACTGTAATTAATGCGGCTAGTTGATTCTCAGAAGCTTCAGGTCTGATTATAGTTGATTTATCGCAATAATCAACATTATTATTATGTCCCCATACATTTCTAAAATGACCTCAGAAGAAAAAAAACCCTAAAGATGGTGTACAAAACAGTGTTTCTGCTGTTACATGGAGAAATGTTGTTTCATCACCTCTTCAAACTATTCAGGAATTAAATATGCAGTGCTTGACTAATTTGTACTTCACTCAAACACTGTTGAAAATAAATATTGTTCTCTTTTTTTCTAGATATAATGGGTCTAGATCCGTCTCATCAGTCTCACACTGAGTGTTTGACCTAAAGCACAAATGCTTTTTAATTAAAGCCATTGATTGTTGGACTTGAGTTGACAATCCTTCGTGAAACAACTGCTGTTTAATTTAAAGCTGAACAACTTAAACAGGTTTCAGGATAGAAGTTCCAGTTCAACTACGTTTATGTAAATTAATTGAATGGGAAGACCTTAATGTATTCCAATTATTTGATATATATGTATTAATAATAATAATAATAATAATAATTTCAGTCAGTCATATTGACTTATATTACAAACTCACTACAAAACTAATTGTATACACACACACACACACACACACTAATAAAAAAGATATCAACTTGAAGATAAAATATAAGACAATATTTCCCCCTGCTGGCCATTATTAGAACTGCAAAACAAACTTCATGTCAAGGTGTGACCCACATTTAAAGTCATAGTTCCTCCAAATGGTCATTTCTATACAGTGTAAGTGAAAATAACTTTACTTGTCCCTTTATATGCTTGTATCAAACACTCACAACAATACAAAATTATAAAGGAAACGGAAAGTGCAAACATTTTACTCGTCGTTGTTGCAGTTATTGTTATTATATTGTTTATTAGCATTGTTATATCTATTTAGCAATTTGTGAAATAGTTTTTCTTAATATTTCATTGAGAGTAAATATAGGAGGGGAACTTCGACATTTAATTGGAAAGTCCTGAAGTGAAAGTGAACAAGAAATACGATTGGTCAGGCCAGTGTTAGTTTAACATCATTGAGAGACTGGCATAGTTTTTATTAATATTTTAAATTAGGTTTTATTTTATATTTTCTGTTGTCATTTTAAGTTTAGTTAAAGTTTTAGTAGTTTGTTGTGTTTTTGTCATTATCATTATTATTTGTGTTTATTAATTTAATAATTAGTTTTATAGTAGTAAAGTCAAACAATGAAAGTGTGAAATGTTTTCTTGGAAACTAGCTAAAATGAATAAATAAATATATATATTTTATTTGTCAATTAACATTTATTTCATTTCAAGTAACATTTTTTTTTCTAAAACAATTTTAGTAATTATTATTATTATTATCATTATTATTTCCATGTAATACTACTACACAATTGTAACACAGGGTATAATAATAATAATAATAATTGTTGTTGTTGTTGTTGTTATAATTATTATTCATTGTGTCAGCATTCTTATGATTGTCATTATTATTATACACTGTGTTAATAATAATGGCAATAATAATAATAAAAATAATAAATATACCCTGCATATTATGGATTATTATTAAACTCTGCGTTAGGATTATTGTTGTTGTTTCACTCCTCAGATAAATTAGCCTTTTAAATATTTTTTTATTTTTCATATTTTACGATTAAAAAAAAAAAAACAATAAAATGTCAATCAATTAAAAAAAAATGTAAGTATTATTTTTTGAAAATACATACATTAAAATATATAAATGTACATATATCCAAGTATTCATCCATCCATCATATAAGTTCAAGGACTAAAAGGAAGTGTTGGAGAACATTCTGTCTTAAAGCAATAATTCACCCCAAATAAAAATGACTAAAATGTAAAGCTATTTACTCATCACACACATTCACTTCATTTGTTTTCATGGAAGAAAAAAGGAGTTTTATTTCAGAATGTCCAGGCTGATCTTGAGCTGATTTTGGGGTGAACTGTTCAGATCAGATCCTGCAGGATTAGTGAGTCTCCAGCAGCTGGCAGCGCTGCCTGACTTTAGTTCAGCTGCTCATGGGACATCCGGAGGAGGATTTTTTAAAGCTCAGAATGAGACACAGAGGTCTGCAGGCTCTTCTGGCGGACGTGGAGCGGCGCTTCAATCCGTCCAGGTATGTGGGAGTTCTGGGACTGGAGGAGGAACAGGATTAAAGTTAAATTAAAACACTGATGATCTCAGATGACCCATTAATTCTGCAGCATGCGTCTGGGCTTTTGAGCTCAAGACCCCTGAAAAAAGCAAATATAATGAAACACACTGTGAGTCTTTCTGCTGCAATCTCTGACGGGTCAGGAGGGCACTGCGCTGACACACACTCCTGACAAGGCCTCACACACACACACACACACACACACACACACACACCTGACAAGGAATACATGTAAATTAATAATTATTAAAAAAAAAATATATATATGTATATGAATATAAAAAGTAAATATATATATATCTATATATATATATTTAAAATTATCTATCTATCTTTCTATCTATATAAAATGTAGAGTACAGTATTTTATTATTATTATATAGTATATTTATTTATTTACATTTTTACATTTAAATAATTTAAATACATTAAAAATGAATTTACATTTAAATAATTGCATATACAAAATTTAATATTTAATAAAAAGTTGTTAAATTAATTCTTCAATATTGAAATTTTTTTGAAATAAGTACATTTAAATTAATAAATATAAAAAAAAAAAAATTCATTTTTTATATCAGTCAATAAGTAAATATTTTGTAAATATTGTTTTAGTTATTTTTAATAAGTAAATGTAAATAAATAAATAAATAAATACATTTTAATAAAAAAACAATATTTTAAAAAATATGTTTAAATTATTAAAAAAAAAAACGTATGGAGAGATGAAAACCCTAAACTAAACAAAATTTAGATATGTTGCTTTGGCAGCTAACTGAAATATGAAGTTGAAGCACTAAAATTACTAACTAGAAATACTAAAAAGTAAAAGTAAATTAAACCTAAATACTAATATTAAAAAAAGCACATTAACAAAATTACTAATAATTGAACATTTTAACAAACAAATAAATGTGGACCATGTGCACAATTTCTCAGTTAAAGATGTTTGCCTCAAAAACACGGTGTCCAAAACTGAGCACCCACAGGCAATGATGGCATCATTCAGCAGCAGATGCCATGACTGACGGACAGCTCTCTCTCCAGCATTAGAAGCTCAGCCAGCAGATGCCCGCGGATGCTGTCACATTTCTGAGCATCTGCAGGTCTGTTGAGCTCATGATCGTGTTGTTGAGGTGCGTATGATCAGTGCAAGGATTCACATCACTGCTCGCCATCAAACACACTGACAGATCCAAGCGTTCAGCACAGAACATCTACGGCAAGCCGTTTCAACATTCAACCCAGAATCTATTCTCATGCTACGACTTACTTTTTAGACACTAGTATCTCTTCAATTAGCTACTAGAGCTTATTCATTAGATACAAGTACGTATTATTAGATGCTAGTACTTATTTATTACACACTAGGACCTATTAAATATATACTAGTACTTATTCATTAGATTTCAATAGTGACTAGTAACTATTCTATTGTTACTATAGTAACACATTTAAAACATTTGCCATTGACTTCTATGGTTCATTCAGATATCAACTATTCAGTTCTGACTAGTAAGTATAGTGACTAGTACATTTTTATATACTAGTAGTTATTCATGAGGTACTAGTACTTTTTTAGATACCTATTATTAGATACTAGCACTTATTTATTAGATACTCATACCTATTAAATAGATACTAGTATTTATTTATTAGACACTAGTTCACATTTATTAGATACCAGTATTTATTCTAAATGTTACTAGTAAGACTTTTTATTTTACTAGTTAGATTTTTAACTTAACTCTACAGTGGCCATTCTGACAAGTCACAACATAACTTAAGTAAAAAATCATTTGTGACTATATCAACTGTTACTAGTAACAATTACAAAAGATACTAGTGTATAATAAGCACTAGTACATAATGCATAATTATTAAAGAGATACTAAAATCTAATGAAAAGTAACTAATGTATCTAATATAGTATCTAATCTAATGTAGTATCTAATGGATACTTACTAGTAACATTTAAAAAGAGCCACTGTTGGAATACATACTAGTCAGAAGTGAATAGTTGATATCTGAATGCAGATCCCCATAGAATTCAATGGCAGATATTGTAAATGTGTTACTATAGTAACAGTAGAATAGTTACGAGTCACTACTGAAATAGGAACTAGTATGTAATAAATAAATACTAGTATCTAATGAATAAGTACTAAGTTACTAGTACCTCAAGAATAAGCAATAGTAGCTAATGAATAAGTACGAGTACTTAATGGAATAGATGCTAGTAGCTAAAAAATAAGTACTAGTTGCATTAAAATAGATACTAGTACATTTTAAGGATTATTTTTTATCTATTCAAATAGGTCCTAGTACTTATTGACAAGTACTTAATGGAATAGATACTAGTAGCTAAAAAGGTACTAGTAGAATTAAAATAGATAGTAGCACGTTTTAAGGTTTAAATATTAAAACGGCTTGCCACAGAACCTCAGAGATTCTGTTGGCCAGTCTGGAGCGGAATGTGGGAATTACAGGTTACAGATTACAGCGATAAGAGCAGAGAAGATTTGCACATTATCAAAGTATTCATGAACATTCCTCACCAGCATCAAACAGGCAAAAATGTGCTTATTAATTGCCTGGAATTTTTCTCCGTTATTCCAAGTCAATTTAGGCTGAGATGTCAATCAGGCGGATTAGGCTTGTTTGTCGTCGCCATGGTGCCGGCTGCCGAAAAATGAATAAATAGGCAGATTATGCGATCAGAAATTTGGACTGATTTCATTACAATTTCATCATGGCCTCGTCTCAAATCTCTAAATTGCTTATTAAGCCGGATTTTAATGCGTGTTCCTCTGTCAACACTTCAAATAAGGCTGATATCAGGGCACTTGCTCATTTTTTCAGGCATGCAGGAGGGACAAATGCTGTGCTGTGTTAGCTTGGTGCTTTGTGAACATACAGACACATACACGATTAATGCTCATTTTTGTAAATAAATGGATTTAATGAAATAAATGTTTATTTTTAGATTTTTTTTAAATAAATACATTTAAATTAAGAAATAATTATTTTGAAAGAATTAAAAAAAAATTTTGTTTTATCTTTTAAAATAAATAAATAAATTAGGGCGCTTGCTCATTTTTTTCAGGCATGCAGGAGGGAAAAATGTTGTGCTGTCTTTGTAAAAAATAAATAAAAAAAAAATAAAAATAAAAATAATAATAATTATTATGATTATATATATTTTTAAATAAATGTAAATAGTTTTAAAAATATTGTTATTTTTAATAAAAAATTATTGTAATAATAATATTAGTATTGTGATAATGTATACATTATTTTATTTAAATAATAAAACTAATAAATAAATAAATGTTATAAATTAATATTTTAAATGATTTTTAAATAAACACATTTAAATTAATAAATTATGTTTTTGAAATATTTTTTACTAATATTTTTATTTTTAATTTCTTTAATAAAAATGTAAATAAATGTAAAAATATATTTTTCAAAAATTGTTTAGCTGGATATTAGGGAACTTGCTCATTTTTCAGGCAGGAGGAAAAAAATGCGCTCTTACCTTCAGACCTACAGACAGACAGACGTTTAAGGACTATTTCACACAAATATGATAATTCCGTCATCATATAATCACCATCATGTTGTTCCAAACCCGTATGCTGTGACTTGTTCTGTGGAGCACAAAAGGTTGCATGAAAAACACGATTTAAGCATCATTAAATCTTTCTATATCCTAAATCTATATCTTTCACCAGAACCCAGGGTTATTATCATTTTTAAACTACTGAAAATAGTTTGATTAATGGAAATAAAGCTGAAATAAAATTAGAAAGGTTGCACTGCCAATTAACTGAAATAAGTTAAAGCACTAAACTTGCTAACTGGAAATACATAAAAGGTGAAAATTAAATACAAATAAATGAATCCTAAATAGTATTTAAAAAAAAATAAAAAAACAAAAAACCACATAACAAAATTACTTAAAATTAAACTAAAAATAAATTAAACCTAAAAAGTGTTTAAAAAATAATAAAAATGACAGAAGCACATAATAAAATGCCAAAAAATTAAACTAAAAGTAAATTAAACCTAAACACTGTTTAAAAAAAAAAACTAATAAAATGACAGAAGCTCACAATAAAATAAAAAAATGTAAGTAAAAATAAATTAAACCTAAAGTGACATTTAATATATATATATATATATACACACTGTAGTATAGTATTTGCAATGCATTTATAAATGAATTTACATTTATGAACTGATGAAATGTATACTTTAAATGCAACATAAGTCACTTTGGATAAAAGTGTCTGTAAATGTAAAGCAATGCATATGAGGTCGATATGTGTCTTTCCAGAATAAACGAGCGGCTACAGTAATCTGAAGCACACTGATGTATTCTGACATGAATCTAAACCCTCTCAGGTCCAAATCAGCTCAAGCTGCTGCAGGCGCCAACATTTATATCAGTGCTATTCACTTTGGAGGGCCACTTTCTCGAGGCCTGCGAGGCTGCGGTTTATTTTCCGTCTGTCGGCAGGTGAAAGCGTCTGTGTCTGCGTTTATTAACCCCGTGAGTGCGGATGGAGGTCCACGTTTGGACTGGAACAAGAGAAAACTGTGAGCGACGTCCAAACGCAACACTCAAAGCCAATCATCGTCACCTCATGATCACCCGAACTAAAAATACACTCAAATGCATGCTTGCATTGAGCTGGAGAAGATTTAGTCCATCAGAAAACCGATGGCTTGTGTTCAGGGGTGTGTTTCTGTTTCTGAAGACTGTGTTTACTTTCATTAAAAGAAGCAAAATCATGAGGATATTATCGATCAGGGTTTTCCAAACTGGGAGTTCACAAAGGGTTGAAGCTGATGACAAGCTCATAATTAACTAAATCATTAAAAAGTACAATTTAAATAATAAAATAATAAAAACAATAAAAATAGATAATAAGATCAAATATATCATTTTTAAATATTTATTAATAATGTGACCACTGACGATCATCATTACTGAAATATTAACTTAAGAAGTACTTTTATAATTATTATAAAATGTATTTATAATACTTATAAAATGAGTATGGAATGATATCAGTAATTATCATTAATAAAAACTATATTTGAATATTGTTAATAAGCATTTGGTATTTTTAAACAACAATACAATTTATATTTTTAAAAACAACAATACATAAAATATTAATTACTCAGAGAACTGTGAACATACAAATGTTGTTAAATTATTGAAACGTTAGCTTAAAACCTCAGGGATACTTAAAAAAATACTTAGAATTGTAAAATTGTAAAAACATTTGTTTTTATAGTGCTTAAATTATTATGGAATCATGTGATATTAATAATTATAATTGAAATGTATTTATTATTTAATATTTTAAAATATTAACTACAAATAAAATCTTTATCACTCAGGGATACTTTCAGTAAATAGTATTTTGTTTGGGAATCTCTGATGTAGAAAATTGTTTATTTATTTATTTTAAATAAAACTATGGAATAATATCCATTATTATTAATGATATTTGTCTATTATTAATAATTATTTCATATTGTAAAATAAACAACAATACATAACATATGAATCACTTTCTTGAAATATGAACTTAAAATCTTTTAAAATACGTTGAGTAAATATTTTGTTCAGGAATCCCTGATGTTGAAAATACTGTTAATCACTCTTAATTATCACAAAAATATGAAATATTGTTTAAATGATGTAAACATGATCAGATGTGTGTTGCATTTAATACTGCATTGAAAGCCCGCTCGTGATAAAAAGTTATCCAGAGATTTCGATTCAAATTGATTCACAAATATTAGCCACAAAATGACTGATATCTTCTCAACACAAAGTCCAGATTTAATGAAACTAATACAGACACTAGGATATTCTGAGGATGCATTACAAAAATGGCCAAACTGTGCCATTTGGTGGCGCTATACAGTGAATAAATAAGTTAATAAAGCTGATTAGGTTGAAATTCATGTGCTGCATATCAGATGATCAATGAGACATCAATATAACGGCCGCCAACAGCCAATCAAAACTAAGCGCCCTAATTTTAATTCCGAGACAGTGTTATTTTAGTATCATTTATATACTATTATAGTTTTTGTTAATATTTGGAATTAGATTTTTTTTTTTCATTTTTAATTTAGTACTTTTTTTTTTTTTTGTCATTTTTATAGTTTTTAATGATTTTTTTCTATTAGCTTTAGTTTTTTTTTTTTTTTAGTTATTTATTAATTTAAGTTTAACAAAAATAAGAAACGTTTTATTTTGGTTGTTTTTTAGCATTTATTTTAATTTGAAATTTTTATGATTTAATGAATAATTAGCTTGTCTTCCTTTTGTAAACCCGTTTGAAAAACTCCGATTGACTAAATATCCTCATAATTATGCTTCTTTTATTTAATGTAAACACAGTCTGTTATAATTTTATTCAGTTTATTTATTTTTTGTAGTTATTTAAATACTTCAAATTACACAAAAATGAGAAATATTGTCTTAGCAACTAGCTGAAATATTTTATATTTTATTTTATTAAAACATTACTAAATATTATGTTTATTTCAAGTATTCAAGTATTTTTTTTTTTTTAGGTTTTGGTTTTAGTTAACAATAATAACCCTGTTCTGAGTGTCTGATTATCATAAAATTCTGACCAAAAATGATGAAACAAATAATGACTTATTGTGACTGTAATGTTTACTATTTAATTTCAAACTGTTTTTATTTCCCTGCGGTTCACAAGTGTGAATGAATGATCTAAGCTTGTTTAAATGTACACGTCATCTGCATGTGTGTGATCAACAGACATAAAAATAGAGAAGAAAGAATGAAATAACAGCAAATGTGTGTGTGTGTGTGTGTGTGTGGTTTTCTGCAAAGCTTGTTTATAATTCATAATTGCTTTGGCCAGCTGTATGAAACCAGTTCCATCTGCTGGAATCACGCATGCGAGGTGAGAGACAGGAATATGCACAGGCTATAAATGCAGGAGAGCGTGCAGACAAACTTATGCCGGCAATCATGCATGCGTATAAACATGCACATACTGAACACACAGCTTCAGGGCTTCTGTAATACAGCTCACTGCTCACGACGGGATCAAACACAGTGCTCGTGGAGCTCAACACACACACTCTCTCACACAC
>NW_015549608.1:733749-735053 GCF_001515605.1 Sinocyclocheilus anshuiensis
AAATTCGGCCCTGGACAAATAGAGCCCATCTGGCCCACGAGTTCCCGTGAATGTTTTGCTGGGTTACAGGACCTTAAATTGGAATAAACAAATGAATATATAAAACAGGACAGAAACAAATATTGATAGATATTACTTAATTCACGACAAATGCAACAAACTTAATAATGCATTTTTGTCACATAGAAATGCACTTGACAGTAAAGCATTGATTTTGAGCTAGAATGCAGAAAATGTACTGCTATTGAATTCTGTCATCATTTCCTCACCCTCACATCGTTCCAAACCTGCATGGCGGATTTTCATCTGTGGAACACAAAAGAAGATATTTTGTATCTCACACACAAATAGAATTATGCATTTGAATAATTCATCTTAAAATTATGTATTTGACATCTTAAAATGCAGCTCACTGCTTCCTCTGTGTGTTTTACAGACCTCACTGGCCATTTGATTCTCTCCAGTAATTCTTAATGAACGGCTCTTTTCATCTCTCCAGCCGACTGCTATCAGCCCGACCGCCGCTGTATTTATTCACTGCCTTTGGCTGTGATATTTCCCTATAATGATTCCGAGAAAAATGAAAAAAACAATTCAATTTTTTCCAGCCAAAGCAGGACATAAACTGGCTTCCTCTGATCTGTGTTTGAGAGGTTGAGCGAGCGCCAGTGGGAAGAAGTTCAGGATGAGAAAGAGGCCGACCCATTTTCAGTGTAAACGCTGATTCCCGGCATCTCCTGACCTTTGACCTCGTTCTGCTTTGATCTCTGTACCGAGAGAAGATGTAATTGAATGTTGCTCGCTGGATTAAGGCCAGTGTAATGCAGTGTTTGTCATCATTTTGTCATCTTTTCAGCAAGCTGGTGTTTTACTGCCAAAATTAACATTAATCAAGCATCAAATGGGAGTAAAATGGTCTTTAGTGTAAATAAATGAAATGTAGAAATTTTTCAGATGTTGGTTGGTAACTTTACTGGGAACTGAAATAAAACATGATTTAAGAATGAAAATCAGAGCCTCGCTGATGCAACACGAGCGATTCGAATGTAAGACATACAGTCTGCTAAAGAAAAGATGTTGTGACTCATGTTTTCTGACAACTTTTACCATCAGAAGTTCATCTAGGAGGCCGCAAACTCCATGTGACGACATATTCCTCACATTAAACCACCAAAATGAAAATACAAGGAACAAAATCAGTGTCTTAATTACTTTGTGTCAAGCGCAGTTTCACTGAGGAATATCTGCGAGTGACACAATGACCTTCTGTTTGTCATAAATATAGAAAAAAGAAGAAAAAAAAC
>NW_015549608.1:735283-744834 GCF_001515605.1 Sinocyclocheilus anshuiensis
TAGAAAATAAAAAAAGAAAATATATATATATATATATATATATATATATATATATATACATACACACACACACATAGTTCTAAATAATTCTAAATAATCTAAATAGTTCCAAATATATATAAATTTTAAAATAATGTATAAATATATAATTTAATAAAATAATTATGTATGTGTGCATATATATGTGTGTATATATACACACACACACACACATATATGCAAAATCTAAATTCAAATGCCAAATATATACATTTTATTTTAATGTAATTAACAAATTATTCATATACTTTGAGATAAGTAATTCTTATAACAAAAGATGCTTAAGCTCTATATATTTTCTCAATGCACTTATAAGCTAATGTGCTAATTTTGGACGCTGTGTACGGGATAATACATTTCTATCATTTCTAAACAATAATAAAAGGATAACATGTTAAACTCTGTTCATCACCAACGATGGCTGTCCATTTTCTCTTTGAAAATGAATGAGATGTGAAAGTCACTTGCCAATGATGGTGTGCATGCACACGCATAACGCATTACATTACCTGAGCCTGTCAAGTAGACTAAAAATCTTGATATAAGTGTTCAGATTTAAGTCAGACGACCTGAGAACGCTTTATAGGAAGTAAAATTCTTGCTAAAGATGATCCGACTTTGTGTGTGTTTGTGTGTATGTGCGTGTCTGTGTGTGTGTCTCTGTGTCTGTGTGTGTGTGTCTATGTGTGTGTGTCTGTGTATGTGTGTGTGTGTCTGTGTGTGTCTGTGTGTGTGTGTGTGTGTGTGCGCGTGTGCATGTGCGTGTGTGTGTATGTCTGTGAAAAAAAAAAAAAACCCTCAATAGACTGAAAATCTCTAAGAGATCTCCTGAGAGCTCAGTATTGTTTGCTGGTCTTGTCTGGATGTCTAAATCTAGTTCTCAACTTCGAGGATTCGTCGAACCTGTTGACAGAAAAGCGTCTGAATGAATGCTGAAGGCCTGCGGGCAGGGCATCCTACACCCTGGGAATGTCTTCCAGCTTTTGTGTGTGTCTGTAAACAGATCTGCTCATCATTTATTTACAACAGACCATCTTGTTAACACCCAGCCAGGCCACGGAGAAAATACATGAGCGTCCCACACCGTCCTAATGGAGCTTCAGCACACAATGATACTGCTATTAACAGCCTGAAGAGAAGACAAAGAGACACATGTGAGACACTCAAAAACACCTGGCTTTTTGGTTTAAGGATATACAAACATAATGCAATATATAGATGTAAATAAAATATATAAAAGAGGCGTGCATCAAAGTTTCAATGAAACAGAAGTAGTGATAGATCTTGTTTTCCATATTGTGACGTAGGTTTTTGATTATTGAAAATGTAGGGCGGGACTTGGTTCTATTCATCCAGTTATGAAATTCTGGTTAAAAATGACCAAGTCGAGATATTTATTAAAAAAAACAACAACTATAAGATGCATTTAAAAAAATAGACTTTTCATCTCAAGCTGACTTTAAGATGTTTGTCTGCACTTTTTTAAACCTTTTTGCACATATGACAAATAATTTTCCCTTGCTGCGAAAGCCAGCTGATTTAGAAAAACTTAGACTACAAAACAAAGTGAATTTGTGCTTAAAAATAGTAAAATATCTGACAACAGAGTCCGAAAAATGCTTGCTTTCCCTTTGAAGTAAGTTGATTTTTTCTGACCTATTTGGCAGATTTTTTCTCATTTTAAAAATAAACACATTATTTTGAGATGTTTATATATATATATATATATATATATATATATTTAATTGTGCATCTCAAGTAAATGTAAAATAAGACAAAAATATGAGGAAGAACATTTTATGCAGTGATTTCTCAAAATTATGCAAAAACGTATAGCGACTATATTATTATTTCTAATGCAATTGAAATACATTTTAAAAAAGAAAATAGTTTTTGGAAAAATATGCACAGATGAATTGTTCACAATCAATAAGATCCATAACATGCATTTAGAAAATAGATTATATTTTGCAGTTCATGCTGACTTTAAGATATTTGAATGCACTATTTTTAAATCTTTTTGCACTTCTGACAAAACATTTTCCATTGCCAGCTGGTTTATGCCATGTAGTGCTGGTTTAACATCCCTGAGCCATCTTTTTGACGAACAGGGACATCTTTTTGATGACTTTTGCAGGTGCAGGTCTCTTTACTGAAACCCGTTTGACAGAATCAAGATGTTTTTGTTGGACGCAGCTTTCAGGTTAAAGCTCAAAAATGTGTTAAACCTTAAAACAATGCTGTAAAACGAAGCAGGAGATGATTGTGCGGTCATATTATGGTATACTTTATCAGAGCTTATTAACATTTGAATGCATACTAAGAGAGTTAGCACGTAACGAGTGTCATGGGAAGAGGTTTTAATCATCGTGTTTGTTCTCCCCGATGAAATTTAGTAAATACAATTCATCTGGAAAACAAAACAGCTACTGTATGTGCCTCACCATAAATCAGGAAAGACTTGAAAGGGTTTGTTTTTGGAAAGCAGTCGTGTCTCCTCATTACAAGCCAAGAAAATAATTTGGTAACACTTTACTTAAAGCCTCTATATATAATACATCATAAAAGTAGTTTTAATGCATTAATAATGCCTTAAATAAATGCATTAATATATTAATTCACCTCATAATGCATTGCATGATCTCATGAATAACTATAATCACAGTTATAATACATTAAAATACTACACCTTTAGAAAGTATAATGCACTAAAACACACGACAAACAAACCTTCAATTATTATGATGCATTTTAATTTTGATTACAATTATTTATGAAAAGATATAATGCATTACATTATATAATGCATATAAAGATATAACACGTGCACATTATGAATACCTTTATAATGCAATATACACTCTAAAAAATGCTGGGTTGTTTCAACCCAACTTTGGGTCAAATATGGACTAACCCAACCGTTGGGTTCAATTTTTACATTACATTTTTAACCCAACGGTTGGGTTAGTCCATATTTGACCCAAAGTTGGGTTGAAACAACCCAGCATTTTTTAGAGTGTATATAAAGGCTTTAAGTAAAGTGTTGCCAATCATTTTTTGCAGTGTACTCAGAGATCGTTCCCCAAAAAGTGCACAAACAAGAGTGTTTTGATACTGTTATTGTTCAGTTTTTGGCTTTGGAGGTTTGCATATGATCACAATTAACACGGAGTCCGACTGCGGTGGGATGAAATCATGGCTTGAGTATCTTATTGGGCTTTGAGACTTTGATCAGTGAGGAGAAGCAGAGTCCAGCTGTCTGCAGATACCAGCCAATCCCGGGAAGAGATTTCACCGAAAACAATAATGAATAAGAGACACAGAGGATGGTTTGTTGTGGTGTGTGATGGACAGATTTATATTGTTTCTTAGGACGTGACACCTGAAGCAGAAGGAGGCATTTGTTTCCAGAAGCTTTACTTTCACTGTTCCTGAGTGGATGATCTTCTCAAGCCTCCAGAACATCTCACATCTTCTGAGGAACAAGCTTCAGAATTTAATCTTTGAATCTTATCACGACTAGGAAATCGCACCCACTAAATTAAAAAAGTAAAAAAAAAAAAAAATAATGCATTTTGCATTTTTATTTATTTTTTGCATTTTGTCTATTTTCATGGCAAACACAATGACCTCCAAATTCTCATTACTGTAATGCATGTGGACATTTGGAGATGTTTTGTAATTATTCTCAATTGCATGCATGACATTTTATGGTGTAGTGTATTACATTTACATTTATGCATTTAGCAAATAGCTTCCATCCAAAGCAACTTATGCTGTATTCAAGCTATATTTTTGATCAGTTCATGCATTCCTTGGGAATCGACCCCATGACCTAAATATTGTTAGTGCAATGATCTATTGTTTGAGCTGGAGGAATTCTCCAGGATAAGGTTTCTTTCTGCATATCTCATATAAGATTGCTGTATCACTAAAATAAGGAAGGGCCCCAAAGCCCAACACTGAACAGTTTTGAAAACTGCATGTAAACACAACCGTCGTCTATCTGACCATCTACGTTTCAAAACCAAAGAATCAGTCCAAAACTAACTTTTGTGAACGACGGAGCAGGGGATCTACATGAACTACAGGCGTCTGCGCTGTTTGAGACTGATCATATTCCTCAACGCCCGCCATGTGTTTGTCATAAAGTGTAAATTCACTGCCAAACGCGTTCGGATGAAGTTTGACAGGTTGATTTGGGTTTTGTGCCGTTTCAGACATGCGACTGACTGTGATTCTCGATCCCAAAAAACAAACGTGAACCTACGCAGACTTTCCAGCGGGTCTCTTTAGTACAATAATAGCAAACGTTTGGAATCATTATCGTCATTTTGGGCCCTCAGTCAAACCGCGACAATCCTGAACGTTCACAGTGTCTTACGTTAACACTCACCAATGCCAAAGCAAGTAAAAACTTCTTCAGCGAGTAAATAAAACGCGTTTGCCAGTAACTTGCAGTACTTTAATGGCATTGTAAGAATGATCATCTGAAGTGAGTGATGTAAGCCATGAACTATTCGTTTAACAGTCCTTTAACGTCCAGTAGGGAACAGTTTTCACTAAACATGGACTGAGATCACATAATCATGGATTTTTAGGGGCCTTGAGATAAAAGACAGTGCGACTAAATCCTAGTGATCTGCCTAGACAGCATCATATGTGCACTACAGACGTGTCAAGAAGCAGACAGCATATTTATGCTCTCTTGTAAGAATGCATAAAAGGCAGCATTGCATGCATGGTTCGTAGAAAATAAAGAAGGAAATCTCAGAATGCACTGTGACAAGCTTAATAATAATAAAAAAAATATTGACAAAGCATGATAAATGTTGATTAGAAATATACTATTTTGTGATATTTTTCAGTATTTAACCTGGTTGAAATTATTTTTTTAACACCTCTTTAAATGTCCACTTGCACTTTCCCATAATTTACTAATAATATACACGACCGGACAAAAGCTTGGAATCATTAATATTTGTACTTTTTTTTTTTTTTTTAAAGAAGTCTCTTATGTTCACCATGGCTGCATTTATTTGATCAAAAATATAGTAATAATGTGAAATGTTTTTACAATTTCAAATAACTCTTTTCTATTTGAATATATTTTATTTCTGTGATCAAAGCTGAATTTTCAGCATAATTACTGCAGTCTTCAGTGTCAGAAATCATTCTAATATGCTGATTTGAAAGAAGCTCTTATGCTCATCAGGACTATATTTATGCATTTATTTGATCAAAATAAATTCCACAACTGTTTTCAGCATTGATAATAATCAGAAATGTTTCTTGAGCAGCAAATCAGCATATTAGAATGATTTCTGAAGATCATGTGACACTGAAGACTGGAGTAATGATGCTGAAAATACAGCTTTGATCACAGAAATAAATTACATTTTAACAGATATTCACATAGTAAACTGTTATATGAAATTGTAATAATATTTCACAATTATACTGATTTTACTGTATTTTTGATCAAATAAATGCAGTCTTGTTGAGCACAGAAAGCTTCTTTCAAAAACATGTAAAAAATCTTTACTATTCCAAACCAATTTGACAACTTATGTAAGTGTTTTCAAGCATATGTTTGGTTTTCTATGCAATAAAAGCTGTGAATAAATGAAGGCTAAAGGCTCCATTTGAAGCTGAATGGAATATAAACCTCAAGCACACACTGGATGGATGTGAATATTTCCGAGGGATTGAGACGCTTGTGTCACGTGATCAGCAGTGAACATCTCCGCTGGAACTGCACAGATTTCTCAAGTGAATATTTCAGAGCGCTGTCAAAGCAGATCTGAGTTTGATTCGGCACAGAGGACACGCGTGCACCTCTCTGGATCCGAGTTCAAAGAGGCGATTCGGAAAGTTTGACGCCAGACTTGAAGATCGGATCTCACGAGGGGAAGCCAGCAGATGCTCGCGGTTCTGCTCAAGGCCAGCTGCTGCTCGCGTTCGGATATATTGAGATATTTTCAAAATTACGGGTTTAGGACTCACTTTTACTCTGGCTTGGATCAATGGAGCCTTTGTGTTTGTCTGGACCTGAGATCAGAAATCTGGACCGAGCTCCACAGTTCCACACTTCCTGCTGGAAACATGCATCCCGGGAAAACTGTAAAACAAGGAGAAGTTCCCCTTCAGGATATCGAGCTGCGTCGAAGTCGCTTTGGGAACGCCCTTGCGTGACCGGTTCTGAAGCACGTGTCAAATCAGTCCAATGGAGTAGCGAGACGTCACGAGCGGGGTGACGTAAGCACCAGAAAGTATAAAAGCGCATCCGGCAGAGCGCAAACCAGCTTCTGCTCTTCAGTAGCGCTCTGTGTATGTGTCTGTCTATTTACTGTTGTCTGTCCGTACAAGCATATATAAAAAACAATCATGAAAAGTCTATGGCGAGCGAACGGCATTACAAACGCTGTGTTCCTCCCTGCCCACCATATCTGGCGGCGGGGGATACACACGATTTGTGTCGTTTGTTTGGGAGCGGAGCATGCACGGTCAGCTTTCGAGGAGCTGATTGTCATCACTGCGAGTTACTCTCGCTGCGTATGCTCCGCTCTCACCTGGCTGTATTTGATGAGAGCGGCCAGGCTCGCGATCCCACTGGCAGCGGTCCCGCTGTTGCCGAGGCACGGCACGTAACCTAGAGACGTTTTCTCTGGTTTAGTCATCAACCTGGTTCAAATAAATGAAACAGCTGTAGAAACTGGTTACTGTTGTTTTACCTGAACTTCAGGCCTTACTTTTGGGCTTGCAGTGTAGTTTCTTGTATGTGTCGAACATATTATAGATTTGTGGTGCTGCTCTAAAGTATAGAAGCTCATTTACACCACAGTATAAAAATATAAAAAAGGTCATTGTGACATTTTTTTCCTCACAATTGCAAGTTTATATTTCACAATGCAAATTTTTTACTCATGCACAATTGCAAGTTTACAGCTCGTAATCCTGACTCTTTTGCTCAGAATTCTAGAGTTTATATCTCACAATTCTTTTTTTTTGTTTCCACCAAAGAATAAAAAAACATAATAAAAGCAATTGAAAAATCTCACAATTAAGAATTTTCTTTTCAGAATTGAGTTTACTCACAGTTGAGATTTTACATCTCATAATTTTGACTTATTTTCTGTGAATTTTGAGTTTACATCTCATAATTATGCTTTTTTTGTTTGTTTGTTTCTGCCTTTGAATAAAAAAAATAAAGGATATTTGCGACTTTTTTATCGCACAATTCAGACTTTTTTCTTGCAATTGTGAGTTTATATCTCACAAATTGTGAGTTAACATCTTATATCTTGCCATTCTGACATTTTTCCTCCGAATTAGGAGAAAAAAAAGTCAAAACTGTGAGATAGAAACTCAAAATATCGAGAAAAATTATGCTTTTTTTCCCCACCATTGAAAAAAAATAAAAATAAATGTAATTGCAAAAGGTAACTTTTTATCTCACAATTCTGACTTTTTTCCTCAGAAATCTGAGTTTACATCTTGAAATTCTGCAATAAATAAATAAAATAATAATATCAAAGGTAATTGTGACTTTTTTTTTCTCACAATTGCACATTTATTATGTCTTGCAAACTGTGAGTTAACATCACAGAATTCTGAGTTTACATCTCATAATTGCATAAATTCATTTAGTTTTTGTTTTTCCCTCAGAAATCTGAGTTCACATCTTTACATACATGCAAATAAATAAATAAATAAGTTTAATAATAATAATAATAAAGGTAATTATGACTATTTATCTCATTATTCTGACTTCTCCCCCCTCACAATTACAAGAAAAAAGTCAGAATTGTGAGATAAAAGTTGCAAATACCTTTTTTCTTTTTTATTTCGTGGCAGAAATAAGCTTCCATACTAAAGGGTCACGGTCTGTTTAACTTTATTTTCACAGCACACAGATGGAAAGCGTGCGTGTGAGAGGTTGGATGAAGATGAAAATCTCACGGTCCACCAACCCTAAATAAATCAAACCACACCGGTGCACAGAAAAACCTGAAAGACACAGAACTGGAAGCAGAACACAAGCGCTCTGTGCCTAAAGTCTCTAATAGTGTGTGATGTGATGGAGGGAATCTGGCGGCTCACAGGCTGACAGACTGAAGCCCTTCAGAGACAAAATACAGAGGGAATGAGAAACGTAAAGAACAGGAGAAATGACAGCTGGCAGGCCGCTGATATCCGTCACGCTATTGGAGAGACTGTGTGTGTGTGTGTGTGTGTGTGTGTGTGTGTGTGTGAGAACCATCGCAGGATGAGAGCAGCTGGGAACGTTGCGTTTCATCACACACAAACCTCAATAACACTGCAAACAACCAGAGCATCTATCTATCTATCTATCTAGTTTCCTCACAGTGATTTCGAGTCCTCTGGTTGGTAATTGCACGAGTGTGCAGTGCCTACCATCATTCCAGATCAAACCATTTGCTGTAAATCAGTGGCATGTTGGAAGAGGTCCAGGTTGGCGATGGATTCGCAGCGCCCACAGAGGGACACGTGTGTGTTTTGGTTCAAAGCATGCCGCTTGTTGTTTTGATTTGGGATTGTATTCGTTTCTGCCTGATAGACGTCTGCAGGCGAGTTTCAGGGCATCTCCAACCGCCTGGAACAAGAGCCAAGAACCAGAGACGAGAGAACTTCTGCTACTGACGCTCTGTTTCAGGCACAAGAGAGCATTTCATATACAGTGCTGTTGTTCAAAAAACCTACTGCAGAACAGTTATTAATCACATTTTCATAAAATCCCACAACAAACATTTGTACTGTTGCAAATTACCATCACTGCAGTGAACTCAATCATGATGAAGTCATCTTTAAGAAATCATTATAATTTAGTACTCAAGAAAAAGCTCTTAGATCTTAACACAGTTGAAGTTGGTTGCACAATACAATTGCATTTCTAAAGTCCGAAGTCGAAACTCATCAGTGTTTGAGAGATGAAAATCTGTCTGTTTATAGGATGCAGAAGTCCATGTCTCACGAATGAAGCAGAGCTGTGGATTTTGCTCAGTATTTCTCAGCTTCAGCTTCTCAGGTCTCCGGTTGAATCTGTCCATTCATTTTTGATTTTTGATTTTGATCAGAAGAGCACAACAGCGGAGCTGTAGAGGCAAAAATGGAGAGTTGGGCACAAATTGAAACAAAACAGCACATGCAATTAGTGTTAAAGAAACTACTTTAAAACTGTAGCTTGTTAAAATACAAGCTACTCATACTTTGAGTCAAGCAACTCGTTTGAGAAAGCAAAATATAGTAACAATATGAGCAAATCTACACTGAAGCTTTGATCTTAGTTTTTTTCTCTGGCAAAGCAGGGATTTTGAATCAGTTAATCTCAATTAGGCTGTACATGTAAATTTACACATTATACAAATAATATAATTCTATAATACAGAAGAGTCGAAAACAGTGACGAACAGAAGCATCTAGCAAAATATTTCAAATGCAAAAAGTCACACAGGATTTAAAATTGCTTAATAATTTCTGTATTATATATA
>NW_015549608.1:745766-752081 GCF_001515605.1 Sinocyclocheilus anshuiensis
GCACACGTAATTTGACTAACAGCTGCAGTGGCTTATAGAGGCCAGATGTGCAGTGTAAGAGAGGGGAGAAAAGCCGAACGGAGCGGTTCGGGGTCCGGGGCCCGAGTGCCCATGCAGCAGTAAAATGAGAGAGAGCTATTGTCATGCATGCTGCTCGCTTTTTATGGTGACTTCTGCAAATTACAAGGATGTAGGCATCAGTTTTCACATGGGGCTTCGCCACAGACGGGTGTGTGGTAAAAGTGAAAAGCACTTAAACAAGAGTATCTGTTAAAGAGAGACAGTAGAATAAAAGTAGAAGGGGATGGTGTTTAAACATGAAATCTGAATTTGAACCAAAAATATACCATCTAAAAATGGGCTAAATGTGTATTATTATAGCAGTTAGACTATATATATATATATATATATATATATATATAACCTGTGCTGGCAAAATGAGTCGCAATGAGCACATTTTCAAAAATACGTTCTTCTTATTTTCACAATCTCCATTAAAAAAACCTCTCAAACTGATGTATGATTTGTTGGAATCGACCAAAAAAATGACTGAGCTACAGCCGTTTGAAGTCGATAGAGTCAGCAAAGTCAATTTTGAGAAAAATCAAGTTCAAGTTTTCTGAAGGTTCCAAAGAAAAATCACTGAGCAACATTGTATCTGTTCCTCCGCTTCTTTTCTTAATAATAATGACTATATTATTAATCATAACATAGCTGTTTTTATTTTACCTTTGTTATTAAATATTAGAATAAAGATGCAAATAAACCGTAGAACAAATATAAGAAATAAACTAATTAAATAGTGCATTACTTTTTTCATCTTAAATCTAAACAGAAGCATTCAAGTAAGAAAACCAAATAGGCTAATCAAATGTCAAAAACACTTTAGTGTATTCATTACAAATAAACTGATTATTAAAACTATTACACAAAAGCAGTTCAATCAAGAGCAGCGAGTGATTCCCTCTTTTCTTTTATCGTTAGATTAATGAGACAGACGGCCTATATATTAAGACTTACTGTAATGCACGGATCTAAAATAAGAGATTTTTCCCCAACAGTTCCCCAAACGTTCACTTAAGACATAACAGATTGTGTTTGCAATGAATACTCGCCAAGACAGATATTCCGAAATATCTATTTCAGTTAACGTTTATTTTATTTGAAGTAATGAAAATGCTTTATGGTTTTAGTTAACTATAGCAGCTGAGCTACTGTCACACTGCTGAAAAACGTAGTTTTATTTAGCTGCTTAGAATTTGGTGTGATAAACTGAAACACACTGAGAGGAAAGGTTCGAGGATCCAAACACGTCCTCCTCCAAGTCACAGCATCTTGACTGCAATTACCTGGGAATCCTCCATCACACCACAAGACACGTTCCCTTTCTAGTGCTGCTCTCCTCCTGATCTCCATACGGCCTGTTCGCTCGGTGGCCTGTGGGATTCATTATCCAGGAACGCTCCTCCAGATTCTCCATCTCTCCCCCTGCAGCAGTGTTTTGCCCTGGAGCGCCGTATCTATAATTCATCCTTTATCTGGCCCTCACACTCGTGTTTGGTGTTCTACACACTCATTATCCACATCACAGGTGCAGACAGACTGTAATCCGGAGTAAACACGGGCCTTTTCTCAGTTGCATTCTATTGATGTGTTCGTTTTCATGGATCTGTAGATGCCTGGATATCTGCTTCAAATGTCTGTAACATTAAACTGGACGTGATGCTACTCAGATAGAAAGATTCTCTTCAAATTGCCATCCCACCATGACGGTCGTTGCTCTGAAAAGCAAAACTGGAGGTAGAAGACAAATATCCACTACAGTGCCATTATATAGAGAATTGTCTTGTTAGCCAGTAAAAAATATCTAAGAACTGCAAAACAAAAACCTTTTCTTAGAAAGCGAAACTACACAAGATATTACATCTTACTTATAGACTCAAATCTAACAAAATGTAGTGAAATTTATGCTTAAAACAAAATGAAAATATTTATAAGAAAAATATACTTGTTTAAATTTTAAAGTTTATTTTTCTTATATATATATATATATATATATATATATATATATGATGATCCCATAGCCAAACTTATGTTTATCTCTAAAGTATGGAAATTCTTTTGAGAAACACATTGTCAATGCATGTTATTATATAGTTAACTAAACTAAAACAAACTTAAACCATAAAAAAACAAATCATTACTTGAAATAAATGTTAACTGAAATAAAATAAAATATAAATTCAACTAGTTTCCAAGGTCAACATTTATCGTTTTCATTTAATTTAACTAAAACAACAAAAACAACTTCCAGATCCCCAACAGATCCCCATTGCTTTTGAATTCATCTTACAATAAAAATACCTCTGTCCCCAGTGACTAAAATATGAAAATAACTTTTACTGTAGCTTCTGATCACACCACAAAAAGCGATTAGTATTATTGTCTACGAGTTCATGATTAAACGGCTCAGAAAATCAACTTTATTCAAAGAGAAAACAAGTTTTCATTCCCCATTGACTTCATTGTTTTTTGTACTTCATTTACATTTACATTTCTAAACATCTTGATTTTAGGATGTTTAGATATTGAAAAACAATAATACTGTGGAAGATATTTATTTTTTTGCAATGCATCCAAAATGTAATGCTATGGCTTGATGGCTATTATAATTTGAGACCTTCTGCTCTAATTTCAGACTTGATTTGTTGAAGGTCTAATTAAGACCATTTTAAAACCCTCAGAAACCCTGTTTTTTAAAGAGATAGTTCATGCAAAAATTAAAATTCTTTATGAAATCCTTTACTCACCCTCATGTCATTCCAAACTTGTATTATTTTTTTTCTGTTTGATACTAAAGATGATTCAGGTCCGTATTCCAATAAAGGCTTTTGAGGAACAGACAGAAATGTACATTTTATTTACACTTTTACACATTGTCATGCGACATGCAAGAATAACAGCACTTTTCCATGCAGAAAATCTAATTTATGCAAGAAGGAATAAGATTTCACTGGCAAAAAGCAAACAAACAAAAAAAAACATACATACATACATGCATAAATACTTAAAAAATTCAAGTTCTTCCACAGTATTTTTGTCTTGTTTTCCAGTACATACATATAAACATTCTTAAATCAAGATACATTTATTTGAAAAGCAAATTTACTCAAGTTTGTATCAAAAATTGTATCAAAATGAAATGTTTATACGTAAAATATGAACAAGTATCTGTAAGTGGTGTCAGAAAAATAAACTTATTCCAAAAGGAAAACAACATTATTTTTCTGACTCCACTGGCAGATATTTTTCCTTGTTTGAAGCAAAAACTCAATTTATAATGCATTTCTCACTTAATGCATTTCTCAGAAAACAAGACTTAATATCTAATGTCATTTTGCATGTCCAGTAAATGCATCTTGATTTAAGAATGTTTAGATATTTGTACTGGAAACAATTTGCAGTGTTGAGAGTTTGCAAGATTATAAGTGAATATTGACTTACATTTAAGTCTGTTCTTGAATTCAAATATATTAAGTATGGTGCTTTTTATTTTTTGATTTTGATTTTCTGACGTTAAAAATTAACGTCCACTTTTCATTGTGCATTGGTTCACAGCTCAAACATTCTCAGAAAATGTTGTTTTTGTGTTTGTTTCACAGAAGAGAGAAAGACATACATGTTTGAAGTGACATGAGGGTGATTAAATGGATGTTTAAGGATGTTCATTCTCTGCCGAACTTTTGCTTAAAGTCATTCGATAAGTACATTCTGACTGACACTATACCCTCAGGAAGGTGAAGTCTGTCTTTCAGCTCCTTTCAGATCAGATCTCTTCACCTTCTCTGCTGGTCCGAGGTCAGAAGATGGCGGCACGTTCATACGCTGCGGCTTCTCTCTCTCCCGACAGAAAGGTGTTTTCGTGTTTTTTGTCTTCTGAATCGCAGTGTTTTTGTACCCTCCACTCAGCACTCACACACCTGGACAAAAAAGACTCATACGTCAGAATGCTGTTCATAGACTTCAGTTCAGCATTCAACACAATCATCCCTCAACAGCTCATTCACAAACTGGTCCAGCTGGGGCTCAACACTTCGCTGTGCAACTGGCTGTTGGACTTTCTGACTGGAAGACCTCAGGCAGTTCGGGTCGGCAGCAACACATCCAGCACCATCACACTGAACACTGGGGCCCCCCAAGGATGTGTGCTGAGCCCCCTCCTCTTCACTCTGCTGACCCACGACTGCACACCGTCACACAACTCCAACCTCTTCATTAAGTTTGCGGATGACACGACTGTAGTGGGTCTCATTAGCAACAGAGATGAGACAAACTATAGGATTTAGTTACATTTAGTTAATTTTACATCAGCAATCTACTGTCAAGATGCATAATCCAGCACTGGATCACAGTAACATTCATGGTTCAGAGCATTAAACATAAAAGGTCTTTGTGCTTGATTTTATGAGCAACCTTTGAACCTCCAGTGAAGCTAAAAACATCCACACATTGAACCTCATGAGCACCACATGATGATCTCCATTCAGAGCAGCTCTGTGATTGAGTTAACCTTTCAAACAAGGTTAGAGAGAAGACGAGAAAAACAAAGAGCGACATAGAGACGCAGAACGAGGAAATGCATTCGAATAACCAGCAAATATTAATCCAGATGAATATTAAAACCTTTTTGTTTTTCTTGAAATGTGACATGTAAGCTTATTTTCTTGGATTGAAATATATGGAGGGGCAAAATATATTTTTAATGCTTTTTTAAGTATATATTTTTTAAATATATTTTCAAAAATATATTGGTAGAAAATATACTTAAGTCATTAAAATCTGAAACATATTTTAGCAAATTGTAACAGAGACGCTGGAGTTTGGTTAGAATCCATGAGCGGAAGTTTATTAAAGGTCAAGGCTTTAAACAGATGTCGATAATCAGGCAGAGGGTCAAAATCAGAGAAGCAAGCAGATCGTTCGTCATACACAAGGGCAGAAGCAGAGACAATAGTGGAGAGGCAGGCAATGAGTCCAAACACAAACATCAGTCCAATCAGGCGGCAGAACAAAAGAGGCAGAGTACAAATACCGTGAGTCAAGAAGTCAGGCAGAATCATACACAGGATATCAATCAGGAACAGAGAAGGAATAACGCTTGGTAAGGCAGGTAAACTGGCAATACTTCGCGACCAGCACATGGACTGGTCTCAGTTTATATGAGAGTCAAACAGGAAATGGAAGTAGAGGAAGCAGAGGGAGTGGAGCACGGTCAGTACTCGGGCGAGGGCTCCCTCTGCTGGTTTGGCGTTACACAAATATATTTTTTGTATAATTTGAATATATTTAAACATATATGTGAAAATATGTTTTTTGCCGCATGGGAATAGCATGAGAAATGTATAATGTCTGGACTCTCTGTATCATCGCAGTGCACTTTTATTATGTTTTGCACACTGTAAAAACTGCAACAGCATATTTTACAGTTTACGAAACCTTTTGAGTCTCAAATACAAAAAAATGCTATTTTCTTGAGACTACACAAAATTACCCCAAATGTTGTCCCAACTAGTCAAGCACAGTTGTCTGAACAAAGAATTTCATATTGCTGAAATGTTAAGGCTTAGGATGAATAAATTATGCAGTTACTGTTATAGGATTATTGTTTTGCTGTTTGCTGACTTCATTTAAACTTTGTTGTTGTTGTTGTTTTGTCATTATTGTTAGTTATTTGTTGTGCTGTGATGTAAAGAGCTCATCTTTTAAACATTTATTGACTGCAAATTCTTGAGGTTTGTGTGTCAAGTTTTGAGGCATAGAGTATATTCAACCACTTAAATCCATTTTTTTTTATATCTTAGTCTTGTAAGATGTTTTACAAACAAAGACAATGTTGTCTACATATTACACTAAGTTATACATTAAAGTTTCTATAACATTTCCCAGTTTGTCATTCGTAAAATAAACATTAAAATGATAATGGTGACTTTTTAGTTTTACACATTCTTTTTTTTCATCCAGGAAACAGAAAAAAATTAATTACCTCAACAGCAGTAACTGTTGTTTCAGTTGCTGTGACAAAAATGTTTCTATCACCAAAATAAGACAATCAGCATGGCATGAACAAATACATTTATGTTGGCTAAACAAAGTATCTTTACTGAAAAGAACTAAAACACTATTGTTGAGACAACTCAAAAGTCTTACTGCATCAATTTTTTTTTTTTACAGTGTACACAGATACTGTCAGTAAGTGATTTATGGAAGCTTGTTTCCACCACTGACAAAAAAAAAAAAAAAGGAACTTGGGAATTT
>NW_015549608.1:752253-770353 GCF_001515605.1 Sinocyclocheilus anshuiensis
AAAAAAAAAAAAAAAGGTACTTGCGAATTTTTATCTCACAATTCTGACTTTTTTCTCACAATTGTGCGATGTAAACTCACAATTGCAAGTTATAAAGTTAGAATAAAGTTGAAAATAGCCTTTTTTTCCCTCATAATTGGACTCACAATTGTGTGTTAAGTCAGGACTAGCAGTTCTGGCTTTTTTCTTTTTTCTTTTGCGAGTTTATATCTTTCAGTTCTGACTTTATAACTCAAAATTGCTCATATCACAATTTATATCAGTTTATACAGTTTATATCACAATCCTGAGAAAAAAGTCAAAATTGCGAGACAAACTCACAATTGTGAGAAAAAGTCAGAATTGCAAGAAAAATGTCAATATTGTGAGTTTATATCTCACAATTCTGACTTTAGAATTGTGAGAAAAAAAAGTCAAAATTTGAGATGTCGCAATTACTTAAAAAAAATGTATTCAGTGGTGGAAACAGAAAAAATTGAGTCCAATTCTGAGGGAAGAAAAAGACTATTTTCTTACAAGTTTCATATAATGTTTATGTGTTGGGCCTGTACTTTTTAAAAAAGTGTGTATTTTAAAGAGGTCATATGATGCTGCTAAAAAGAACATTATTTTGTGTATTTGGTGTAATGAAATGTGTTTATGTGGTTTAAGGTTCAAAAAACACATGATTTTCCACATACTGTACATTATTGTTTCTCCTTGTGATCGGAGAAATGACAAACAACAAGCCCTATTCTACACTGTCCAAAAAACTCGCGTTTGAAAAATCAGTGGCAAATTATTTAAATATAAAAAACGTACTTACAGTCTGTGAGTCAGAACAGCTGGCATTGTAGTCTACTCTCCCAGGATCAGGAAACAGTCCTCCATAAAATGTGCTGCACACATCTGAATATTTGGGTTGAAGTGTTCTGGAACAGTGTTGTAAATACAACTTAACCACTGATTTCTAGTCGTGTCCTCTTTTGGAAGACCAAACAAAGTAGTTTCGCTTTCACAACAAAACACACAGCATCTTCACAACATGGCAGCGGCAACAATACTACAGCGAGAATAAAAGTTGCGTCTTCTTTCTTTGCGTGAACATTTGGGCGGCGTTATGCAACTCTTCCCACATAGTGATGTAGACATGTGGGGGCGTGTTAGAACGAGCTGTTTTAGGTAGGTGTGGCTGACTCTTAACTTTTATAAAGAATATCTCTTTGGATTTGAGACTTTAGTCTTAGCAACTTTACAGATCTTCTTTATGCACCAAGAGCTTGTAACACTCCAAAGAGAAAGGAAAAATTGAAAGCGCATCATATGACGCCTTTAATGTTTATTTGGTCTCACAGACTTTCACGGCAAGCGCCTTAAAGTAAGACGTGTCAGAATTATTTTCCGCAAAATAAAATTTTATGCCACAGATCTCAGAAATTCAAAAATACTTTTAATGAACAGAAATGAAAGCTGACAAAAACTACCATGAAACTGCCGCAGTGTAAAGCAATGCACAGAGGGATAAACACCTCTATAATCCTCCGATTCAAAGCACAGCTGGAATTCCTGGTGTTCCGATTATTCCTGTTGCTTTGTTTTGTGAAAGAATGAAATCTTCCACGGCAGAGTCTCCCAAATCGGCTCGGCGCACATGCAATGGTTTGGGAGCGAGCGATGAATAATAGATTTGAGGCCGATGCCTCCTGTGGGGAGGTGATCGCTTAATTAGCCATGATTAGCACTGCTCAAACCCCCAACACTCAGACCACACAACTCCAGTCAAAACTCATCATATTTCATATTCAGCGTGACCTACTTAATTTAGGGTAGAGTTATAAATATTGACTTTCTGTACTGAACACCTCCAGTCTAAGATGAGCCTCAAAACGCCCTAAGATAGTTTTAATTGCTAAGCAAACGTTAATAAAGTCTTTAGCGACACATCAAAGCGGAATTAATCACTATTTCCACGAGCAGTTAAAAAGACCGGATAATTAGTCTAACAATATTCCTTCTTCTGCTGTCATTATTTATTTTATCAGATTATACAGTGTATCATTTATTTTTTTAAGTGCTTTACTTCTATGTTTTTGAATGAATCTCAATTAGTGTGGCAATAAAAAAATCTGAAAAGATAAGTTTACACTACAACAAAACAGATTCAGGGAATTTAGTTAATAGTCTGTTAGTTGAATGTGTTGCATCATCTAAAACCAATCAGCAACTGGTTGAGAAGAAATTAATACTTTTATTCATCAAGGACGCATTAAACTAATCAAAACCGCCAGTAAAGACATTTATAATGTAACAAAAGATGTCTATTTCAAATAAATGCTGTTCTTTTGAACTTTCTGTTCATCTGTGAATCCTGAAAAATAAAATGTATCACGCTTTCCACAAAACCAATCGTCAGCACAACTGTTTTCAGCATTGATAATAATCAGAAATGTTTCTTGAGCAGCAAATCAGGATATTAGAATGATTTCTGAAGATCATGTGACACTGAAGACTGCAGTAATGATGCTGAAAATTCAGCTGCGCATCACAGAAATAAATTACATTTTAACATATAATCACATAGTAAACAGCTATTTGAAATTGTAATAATATTTCACAATTTTTACTGTATTTGTGATCACATAAATGCAGCCTCGGTGAGCAGAAGAGACTTTTTTCAAGAACATTAATAAACGAACAGCAGTGTATCAGGAAATCAATGTGGAAAGGCACAAACGGCTCAGGAGACTGAGAACTTAATTTGATGCCAGTGATCAGTTGAATCCAGGACATATTTACGTGTTTTAGTGAATCAGTGGTGCACCACGACACACCTTGCATAACCGGGACTGTCCTGGTAAACTGGGATGTCTGGTCATTTTACTTACTCTGTAATTAAGAAACTAGGTTTGTGGTCAGCGTCAAGTACAATAAGCATTGATAAATGTAGACAAACGGAATCAAACAAATCAACTGATTCAAATGTGCTCTATTAATCTGACCCCATTGGAAGTGAACGACTCTCCCGGAATGCTTCCAAATAAAGTGAATCGCAGCTGTTGGTCTAAGTGCACTTGAAAGGAATGTTTTCCCTTCTTGACAACCCTGATCCATTAGTCCAACAGGGCTGCTTTGTACCTCACCAAGGGAAAAAAAAGCCGCCAGAGCCTTTTGTCGTGCAAATAACACCGGAACGAGTGCTTAATGGCATCCTGCCGTGGCTCTGCAACTCTCAACATGTTAAAAACATCAGCGACAGGTCGAAAAATGCTGCTGTGCTTCCTGCGGATCAAACGGTGGGACAGATAGAAAGGAAGCGATCTGTCGGCATGTCGGCTCATCCTTCTCTCTTTGCTCTGGCAGCCGGGCAGTGAAAGGGAATCCAGGCTGACCGACCGGATCTGATAACAATCGGAGCTGGCTAGAATTCCCTGAGTAGAGCGTGAGACACGGAGGAGCCTGATCTCGCCTGGCAGGTTTCTCTCCTTTACACACACACACACACACACAAGAGAGATCGGTGTTGACAGCTTAACCTCTGGGCTCAGATACGGATCTCTGCTGACAGACTGAACCAGAACTGTCACACGACTGATGGGTGTTGTCTTCTCGTTTAATTACACGCCTTCCCCGTGCACTAAGGATTGTTACGCCCTCTTTATCTCAGATCTGGAAGGCATTTTCTCCACAGGCATTTCAAAAACTTTCCTTCTGCCGTTTAACCCTATTAAAGCCTACTATATCATATTTGATGAAGGCCTCTAAATCAGTGGTTCTCAACCTTTTTTGAGTACTGGACCCCCATAATATCTCAAACCAACCTCATGGACCCCCACCCCCCATTGATATTGACGTGTTTTTGTGCTGTCCATTTTTCTTAGCTCTTCTGGTGTCAGGTCCACTGATAGATGGCCTATCAAGCCACCTGTCCATAGGCTGGTCTTTTTAACTATTTTTTTTATTTAGCGATATATTGCCCTAGAAATAATTGCGAGAAACAATATTATTGTCATTTTATGACCATTTTATGCCACTGACTATATAGTGATGTTTCAGTATCAGCGCTGGGCTGTCAGGCATTGTTATACCAGCAGGTGGCGGCAATGGACTGACTTTACGAGTGAGTCATCATTAAAAAAGCATTCATTCAATGGATACACTTAAAAACGCTGATTCATTCATGAATTCATAGAGAACAATGCCACTGATTCAGTGTACTGAACAGCGCTGACGACAGTCGTGGGAAATCCCCTTAAATACTGAAAGGATACAACGACACAGATATCGCTTTCATCTTCTCACAACTGATGGCAAACTGATTTTTTTAAACTGGGATGTCTGGTCATTTTACTTACTCTGTAATTAAGAAACTAGGTTTGTGGTCAGCGTCAAGTACAATAAGCATTGATAAATGTAGACAAACGGAATCAAACAAATCAACTGATTCAAATGTGCTCTATTAATCTGACCCCATTGGAAGTGAACGACTCTCCCGGAATGCTTCCAAATAAAGTGAATCGCAGCTGTTGGTCTAAGTGCACTTGAAAGGAATGTTTTCCCTTCTTGACAACCCTGATCCATTAGTCCAACAGGGCTGCTTTGTACCTCACCAAGGGAAAAAAAAGCCGCCAGAGCCTTTTGTCGTGCAAATAACACCGGAACGAGTGCTTAATGGCATCCTGCCGTGGCTCTGCAACTCTCAACATGTTAAAAACATCAGCGACAGGTCGAAAAATGCTGCTGTGCTTCCTGCGGATCAAACGGTGGGACAGATAGAAAGGAAGCGATCTGTCGGCATGTCGGCTCATCCTTCTCTCTTTGCTCTGGCAGCCGGGCAGTGAAAGGGAATCCAGGCTGACCGACCGGATCTGATAACAATCGGAGCTGGCTAGAATTCCCTGAGTAGAGCGTGAGACACGGAGGAGCCTGATCTCGCCTGGCAGGTTTCTCTCCTTTACACACACACACACACACACAAGAGAGATCGGTGTTGACAGCTTAACCTCTGGGCTCAGATACGGATCTCTGCTGACAGACTGAACCAGAACTGTCACACGACTGATGGGTGTTGTCTTCTCGTTTAATTACACGCCTTCCCCGTGCACTAAGGATTGTTACGCCCTCTTTATCTCAGATCTGGAAGGCATTTTCTCCACAGGCATTTCAAAAACTTTCCTTCTGCCGTTTAACCCTATTAAAGCCTACTATATCATATTTGATGAAGGCCTCTAAATCAGTGGTTCTCAACCTTTTTTGAGTACTGGACCCCCATAATATCTCAAACCAACCTCATGGACCCCCACCCCCCATTGACATTAACGTGTTTTTGTGTTGTCCATTTTTATTAGCTCTTCTGGTGTCAGGTCCGCTGATAGATGGCCTATCAAGCCACCTGTCCATAGGCTGGTCTTTTTAACTATTTTTTTTATTTAGCGATATATTGCCCTAGAAATAATTGCGAGAAACAATATTATTGTCATTTTATGACCATTTTATGCCACTGACTATATAGTGATGTTTCAGTATCAGCGCTGGGCTGTCAGGCATTGTTATACCAGCAGGTGGCGGCAATGGACTGACTTTACGAGTGAGTCATCATTAAAAAAGCATTCATTCAATGGATACACTTAAAAACGCTGATTCATTCATGAATTCATAGAGAACAATGCCACTGATTCAGTGTACTGAACAGCGCTGACGACAGTCGTGGGAAATCCCCTTAAATACTGAAATGATACAACGACACAGATATCGCTTTCATCTTCTCACAACTGATGGCAAACTGATTTTTTCATGATTATATGAGTTGACCTGAAGAAAGACAGACCCAGGTATTCACACACCCTTAGTTCTGCTGACGCTGTTACCTGTCTCTCTCTTTCTCTCTCGCAATTCAATTTAATTCAATTTGTGCTTTATTGGCATGACAATTGTTACAATGTATTGCCAAAGCATAGTGTTTACATTGAATCTAGAACAGATATATAAAAAAAACATGCATGTATGTATCAGTTCATGGTTATAATAATAAAAAAAAAAATTTTTGTAATGATTCTACGGACCCCCTGAAATTACGTGACCGACCACTAGGGGTACACGTACACCTGGTTGAGAAACACTGCTCTAAATAATCAAACTTTTTGCAGTCGCACACAATCTACTCCATGTCTTCTTTCATCTGATTGATCGTTTAGAGTTTTTTTATCCAGTCAAAGCTCTTTTAGTGTAATTGTACAAACGTCCAGCTTCAGCTGGAGCTTCACGTTTCTTTCTGCTGTGAATCTTGACTGATTTTTATCAAGTAAACGTCAGAATAACTGCAGTAATATCTCCAGATGAACACTTACTGGACTGAAGCAGCTCAGCTTTACTTGATTCTCCATCAATCATTTGTTAGAGTCTCAAATCTGATGATCAGGATCTTTTGAGGAGCGTTTGTTTCCAGAAGCTTTACTTTCACTGTTCCTCAGCGGAGGAATGATCTTCACAAGCCTCCAGAACATCTCACATCTTCTGAGGAGCCTGTATTTCTTCAGCTCTCAATCAGCATTGCATTGCATTATACGTTTGGATCATTTCAATCTCATCGTATTATTGGAGATATATGTGACGACTGATATTTATAGCATTTTTACTGTTATAAAGATCTCATTGATTTACATTACAAGCATCAGAATTTCATTATATAAATATCAGCATCTGCACCAGATTGCATATTTTTGCTCAGTTTGAGTCTCTGAATAAACTGAGCTGTTTTTCCTCACTGTATCAGACTATACGAGTCATAAAAGCCTGATTTATCAAATATGATACTCAACATAACATTTTTTTTAAATGCATGTAATATTTTGTCTATAGGTTCCATTTCAAAAACTTTTATTATTTAAAAAAATATATTTTTAAGGCTTTACAGGGCTAATAATCATAGCATCTTATCTTACGTCCTCCTTAATGTGACCGTCAAGAGCTTGTGTCCAAATCTGATTGCAACGACCATTAGTGGAGTAACACAAGCTAAAAAACACAGATGAACATGCTTACACAGTTAAACGCATCAAATTAATAGGAAATACCCAAAACATGCTCGGCAAAAAGGGAATATTATAAAATATCTAGGGAAATGTGATCTCTCAAAGGTGCCTTAACAGAAAGCCAAGACCACCTCGAACTGCTTTTAAAAGTGTCTGAGACCACACGCAACACGAAGACAAGACTATTCAGCAAAGCATTTATTCTGGACACGGTTTTTGGCGAGTCGCTGCACATATTCTGTGGTTTTGCAACAGAATAACACGTTCTTACACCCAAACCTCTGAAGAAAAGCCTCACCTCATTCTATTGCCTTCAGAAAACGTCCTTGGCTGACTAAAAGTGAGCGGTAGAGTGACAGAAAAGTAATTTGCCGCCTTTCTCTGCCAGTGCCTTATGAGATGTGGTTTATGGAGACAGATCTAGATTGGCGTATTCGTACTTGCCCCAAGGCTACGCATGCTGAAGAAAACCGGACTGAAGCCGTCTGCACCAGAAAAATCCCTCCAATCATCTGAAATGGAGAGAAAATGGTTTATTTTAGTTTAAGAAGAAAGTCATCGTCTTCCCTAATTCAAAATTATTACGTGCCATAATAATTTGGACATTCAAAAAGTCCCGTACAATGATCGTCTATGCAAAAAGCATACAAAAACATTTGCATGTGCAGACACAAACTCATTTAAAATGCAAGCTGACAGACTCATGCTCTTTATTTTAGGCTGCATTCCTGAACTGCATTTAGCTAAACTAATTAGTAGTTTAGCAGCGTGTGAGCGAGTGTGATGTGTTGCGGTTGGCTTTCCATGTATCTCTTTGGTTAAAAAAAAGACCAAGAATTCCAACATTTGCAAGCGACCTGCATACTTAATATGCATGTCTGCATACTTCATGTTCATGCGATCCACCACAGATCTCCAGACAACAAACCACACGTCATTTCTTTTCCAAAAATTTCCACACAAATTGCTGCATGTAAACATCCATAATTGCATAGTTGGATTTAGTGCACTACTAGTCCTGTGGACTATTTTCTGTAATCATGATATGATTGATGTTTAATATACAGTATCATATTAAAAGTTCCCTGGAAATTCACAATCTACACTACAATGATTTAATCAAACACATGAAAAATGTGCAAATTGCCTCTGAAACGTTAGACATTTACAGTAATTTGAGTCGTTCGCAATCACAAATCATCTAAACGCATTGCAAAAATGCGTATTGCACAGGATCAACCTTCGTTTTTTGATTATACACATACAGTATGAGCAAATAACCTTCCTCAAAGTCAGACTAGAAAGTTTCTGTCTGAGAAAAGCGCATCAGTACAGATCAATTTCGGCTCTAATAATTTATCGGCTCGCTCTATTCTGCTTTAGCCAGCGGTTGACATCAGGGATACCTTCAGATTCTCTGGGAATTAAAGCTTGTAATCAGGCATGCAATGTGCAATTCTGAATACACCTTTGTATTTCTCTCTTTTTTTTTCCGGATGAAAACTTTAAAGACGTCACAGCAAACCCTCACATCTTCAAGGTGAAAATGTGTGTACTGCATTTTATCAAGCTTGAGGAGAGACTCCAAGAGAATTAGCACAGAAAAATTAAATTGGTCTCATTGAGGCCTAGCGCTGTAAGACATTCATTTTTAATGTGGCGACTGCACCGCTCCACTCGCAGCGCCGTCCTGATTTCTGATCAGCCTCTGAGCTAAAGCTTCACTTCCCACCCCGTCAGCTTAAAATAACAGAGGAAGCAGAATAAAACAAAGGCTGAGAGTTCAACTGTTTGGTCCAAAACTCTCGTTTAAAGCTGTAATTTTTGTTATGTTGGCATCATACTATTAGTACTTGCATACTAGTACTAGAAATGAAGAGATGGGAATCATAAGGAATTTAACAATTATGGTTCATTAAATACCTTCAATATTTGTGAGAAAGTGTCAAATAATAGTGTATCTTTAATATGAAGCACCGTATATATCACTAATGTAACATACTTTTTTAATGGTCACAAAGTAATTATTCAAAAGAAGTACACTTAAAAAAAAATCGGTCTAGAACAATTTTCATTCAGAAATTGTTAGTAAATTTCACAAACAATTACAAAGACATGGCAAGTAACACACTGAATTAAACTGAGAAAGTGTTTTCTTGACAAATATACTGAAATATACTTGAAATTCATTTATTAATAATTTTAAGTGATTCATTAAAAAGAACTGTCTCATTAGAGTCAATCGTTTGCAAATCGGACTATACTGCCTGTGCTGTGTATTTGTTTTGCGTGTTTCAGGAAAATAAGATGCATATCAAATGAAATGTTAAAGAAATTGACATTTTTCTACATGCAATTTAAATAAAAATAAAAAATGATTATTTCACTGCACGATTATGCAAGATAATGCAATGCATTTTTGAACAGGCGTCACAAACGGCTGACCCCAGATCGCATTTACATTAACCAAGCAAGCTGAGGTCAAACCGACTCAAAGTGCACTAAAACCGTGAAAGTGTCCTACGAAGGAAAATAAGATGCATATCAAATTAAATGTTAAAGAAATTGACATTTTTCTACATGCAATTTAAATAAAAATAAAAAATTATTATTTCACTGCACGATTATGCAAGATAATGCAATGCATTTTTGAACAGGCGTCACAAACGGCTGACCCCAGATCGCATTTACATTAACCAAGCAAGCTGAGGTCAAACCGACTCAAAGTGCACTAAAACCGTGAAAGTGTCCTACGAGGCTTGCCGAAGCGAGGATTAAACCGGCTTCCCAGAACATGCAAAGCACTTTTTGAAAGCAGTGCATATGTGTGAAACACATAACTTCAGTCTTCAGATAGTTATTATGAGATTATACGAGCTCTGGATTAACATGTAAGAGCATAAATATTTTGTGTTGCTAATGGGAGGTTTTGTACAGTGTGTTGACTGATGGATGACTGATTTTACTGGGGATTTCAGAGACAGCAATAAGAGAAAAGCTCTCATTATACCGCAGCCCTGAACTGCTGATAAAAACATGATGAAATAACTTGAGGGAAAAGAGCAGAGAGAGAAGAAACAGAGGAGGCTGTGAGTAAGGATGGAATTTAACCATTACGGTTCCTTTAAGACCCATGAAAACGTTTCACAAGAACCGGTTCATGAGAGACATTCATTTGTGAATCACTGTATGTTTGCGTTTTGTGCAGCCAGCAAAGACAATACAATAGAAAGACGAGTTATGCATGGTCTTTGCATTATTTCAGAGTGCCTTTTTTCTCTCATCACATTCAATTCACACTTAAAATATCACAAAAACATCATTTCTTTAGCCGTAGAGCTGTAGATTCAGTACTGGCTCTAGAACCACTGTTAAAGTATTTTAGCACATTTATGCTTCTGAAGCGCAGGCATCTGAGTAAAGCAGGGCCCGGATGCCTCTTTTCTCTGGAACATAAACCAGCACTTTAGAGAGGGGTTTGCATCAGGTGACTCCCACGGGAGTGGTGCTTCTCCATGGAGAATCTGTGCCATGTGAAACTCGAGAACCTTGTCATAATGCCGTGTCCTCAGAGACGAGCCTGGCAGCAACCCTAACGCCTTTGCAGCTGCTGCGCGCTGAAGGAGTTACGACTAGCTTCCGCGTCGCTGCGTTTGAAGACTTGGGAAAGGTGAACACAAGAAGGACTTTCTGCCGTTCAAGTATTCCAAGCGGGATCTTCAACACACGCCTGAAAAGACGACATTGCAATTTTCATGTCCCGGAACAGGCCTCATGAAAACCATCTCCAGTGTTTGGAGAGACGCCCGAGGGCTTTTCTCTCCAGTGTTTTGTTATGGTCTCATTATTTCAACTAGTGCGCTCTTGCCCAGAATATATTGCTTCAACTCAAACTGGATCCCATCTTTCAACACGACCCATTATTAAATGGACACCTATGGGAAGTCCAGACTTGTTATGGCTGCCGTAACAATTTCCAAGCACTCCAACTGATTGCGTTTCTTCACAAGTGCAAAGACTAGGCTACTTTTCAGTGCTTGTCCAAAAACACTTTAAATTAATGATGATCATTCACCCAAAAAAAGACCTGCTTTAGCAACGACTAAATCTAAGCAAAAGAAAAAACCCTGCACTAGTACATTCTATTAGATAAGCCTTGCATTAGGAATAAATTATAGCTATTTACTAGGGGTGTAACTCACTGCTCTGGATTGAATGGCTTTTGTACATTTAATAAGGATTCATCTTTAATTTATACAGTAAAATATGCAGTGTTATTTTACATTTGATTACTTTATTCAATTTCTGTACCTAAAACTAATGTTAGGCCTTCCTGAAAACCTGAAGAGCACTGTTTATTTAATTTGTATCTTTGCTCTATTGTATTGTATACATAGACCAATGATTAAAAACGTATTTCAGACGGAATGAAAGGCATTGTCCTGTGACAAGAGTTAAAGGAGTAGTTCACTTTCAAATTAAAATTTCCTGATAATTTACCCTCCCCCATGTCATCCAAGATGTTCATGTCTTTCTTTCTTCATTCGAAAAGAAATGAAGGTTTTTGAGGAAAACATTCCAGGATTTTTCTCCATATAATGGACTTCAATGGGAACCAACGGGCTGAAGGTCCAGATCACAGTTTCAGTGCAGCTTCAAAAAGCTCTACACCATCCCAGCCGAGGAATAAGAGTCTTATCTAGCCAAACCATCGCTCATTTTCTAAAGAAAATAAACATTTATATACTTTTTAACCACAAATGCTCGCCTTGCTTACTTCATGTTAACTAAAGTAGATAACTAATGTTACCAGCATTTTGAATTGCCAAATGAATATATGAATATATTTTGACTACAGTGAGTGTTTGGATGAAATTATGCATCCTCTGATTGGAAAACGGGAATTCAAGAATAATATGGCGAAAATATTTTCACCACATAAAATTCAAAAGGTGTTTTTCACACTTGAGGCATTTTGTAAACCTACTATTTCATTTGAGAAGCACAGTGGTAAGACAGAAAAGAAAATCCCCTTCACCAAAGCCTGATTTCCCCAGCTGAACCCTGAGGATATTCTTCTGATAATGACCCGCTCTCTTCAGACTCCTGCTCTCTGCTCTCAGATCAGACCGACTGGGTGCTAATTACGCTGAAATCAGAAGACAGCATGGACAGAAATGTACATCTACCCTAAGATATTCATTATAATGAGCGTACACATTTCTCCAGCTTATTAAGGGTGGTGGAAGTCGGTTATCATCAGCGAGTAGCAGTGAACTCGAGAAAACATCCTCCCACAGGCCACGTCTCCGGTTCTTCTGTCAGAGAAACACAGATTACAGCACGCGGGCCAGAGCACGAGCCTTGCTCCATTACAGGCACACAATGAAAACACGTCCGGAAGCCCGCTCTTACCCTCATGGAAAAACATCCATCTTTTGCAAGGCGACAGGGTTGCTTGTCATTACAGAGCTCCCTGTGGCAGCTGTGATGAAAGACGTGTGCATTCCCAGAAGTCTGTGGGCCAGAGAGACAGTAGATCTGAGGAGGACGCTGACTGTAGTTCACAGCTCAGAGTTTGTGCAACATGCCATGCTCTTCCTACAAGCTGTGCATTACAAAGACAATTGCTTCAGAATAACATGCTACTCATACTGTTTCTCTTACATTTATGCATTTAGCAGATACTTTTATCGAAAGTGACTCGCATTTCTGATATACATTTACTAGTTCATGCATGAGAGTCTTACCCATGATGTGAATATTCAACCTGACAAGTCATGAGACAGCAACTTAGATATTTAATAATAGTATTTATTGCTATTTGTACTTCCTCTGCCTTTTGTTGACTTTTTCTCAAACCCTTTTGAGGGTAAAATGGGTTTCTCACACTTCTTTTCAGTGTTGCAACAGTCTAGAAATTGAGATCCAAAAAAATTAACAACCAAAACAACCTTTGACAGAATTTGTTTTGTTTTTTTTTACTAAAACTGAACTCAATAAATAAACAGTGAATTTTCCTTGAATAATTCAGAAGACGAGTCTCGATTTCAAGTCAACTTTGAGTCTTAAATTTAATATGTTCTCATGTATTTAATTTCTTAGTGTTTGATGTTACAATAAAGGTTTTCTATTTTTATCGGACTCTTTAGTGTTTTTTAAAGTGTTGATTTTTGGCTAATTGCTTTGAAACCAATGGGGGTCAATTTGACCCCAACACAAAGGTTGTAATAAATTTTGTACAGCCTTTCCAAAACACATCAATGTGTTGAAACTTTGCATGCACATTCATGACCCAAAATGAAAAATATTCACCAAATTTCAAGAAGAAATAAATCGTTTAACCAGAATTTTGAGCAGTTTGAATATCAAGAGTAGCTCAAATTGACCGCAACATAAAAGTTATAATACATTTTGTACAGCCTTTCCAAAACACATCTATGTGTTGAAACTTTGCATGCACATTCATGACCCAAAATGAAAAATATTCACCAAATTTCATGAAGAAATAAATAGTTTAACAGTATTTTACCTTTACATTTAATAATTTAGCAGACGCTTTTATCCAACGCGACTTACAAATTATGGCAATAGAAGCAATCAAAACAACAAAAGAGCAACAATATATAAATGTTGTGACAAGTCCCGGTTAGTCTAATGCAGTACACATATTTATTTATTTATTTTAAATAAATAAACAGAATAAAAAGTAGATAGAAAAGAAATAGAATAGACAGAGCTAGTGTTTTTTTTTTTACAATAATTCAAAAGAAAACAAGCAGAAATAGAAAAAGAATAGAGAACGCTAGTGTTAGAGGGTCAAGATTTTTTATTTATTTAATTTCTTTGAGCAGTTTGACTATCCAGTTTGGGTCAAATTGACCTGGTGAAACAACATTTCGTTCCACTGTATACATGCATACAGTATTGCTGGAATGACAATAAACTTCACTAAACCAAACTATTAAAATGTATGGTGAATGTTTTGTAGAGTGTTTCCAGTGGTTTTGAACCTGAGGCTGCAGTTTATTGGAGCTACTGTTGTTCTGAAAGAGTCACTGGACATCTGGGCAACAACTGAGGCTGGACGGAAGGACGTTGTGTTGTTGTTTGTGTAACTGCAATAGAGAACAACAGGAAAAAGTAAGCAAACTTACAATGCTGATCTCACACATTCTCTGTTTTACACAAATTTTACACATCACGTAAGTGTCAGACGCAGGGAATTAGATTGCGTTAGGAATGTTTTGATGTGCGACTGTCTTTCGGCAGCTGTCGGCTTTGCTTTATGAAATCTCCAGACAGCTGCATGTCAAAGGAAGGTGAACACGTAGAGGACATCTCCACAGAATCAAGTACATGTTATCTCAGTATACACGAATGGAAGAGATTCATAAACACACACACACAACAGTTGCATGTTCGGTCCATGCGGGCAAATTGCATATGTGTTGTGATGTGGGCTGCAATGCACACATAAGTTCATAAGAAAACCTATAATTTGCAAAAATTGAAACCAGTGGACATGTTTGTTTGTTTGTTTATAAGGACAATGAACATTAAATAACATTTCTATAAATGTGCCAGGATTAGCCAGCTGGCTGATTTCCAAGGAGATAAAAAAAAAAGAAAGAAAAATAATTAAATGTAAAAAATGAATGAATGAATAAATAACAATAGTATACTTCAGATAGTATTATAGGTTTTCTTAATATTTTGAATTAGTTTTTATTTATTTATTTTTTGTTTTCATTTTAATTTTAGTTTTATAATTCTGTTGATTTTGTCATTTTTATTAGTTTTTGTTTTTTTAAATGTATATATAGTTTTTATTATTTTTTTATTTAAGTTGTAATTAATCAATTTAATTTTAGTTCTATAGTAATTTTTGTCATTTTTATATTTTTTTATATGTCTATATAGTTTTTATTGTTTATTTCATGTTAGTTTTTATTAATATTTATTCATGTTTATTTTAGTATAAGTTAAATACATGAAACGACTAGTTAGTTCTTTTTTTATATTTTATTGTATTTCAGTTAAAGTTTATTTCAAGTAACGAAAATGTTTTTTTTTATAGTTTTAGTTTTAGTTAACTATAATAACCCTGACATGTTTGGTGACTGAAGACAGTAAGGAAAAAATGCACATCTTTGAATCTCTGTAATTTCATTAAAAATGACATTCTTTAATTCTTTGGAATAATGTTCACAAATTAATAGTTCTCAATACAAACAATGTGCAATAAGAAAGTATGTTTGTTTTTTTTTGTATTGCATATATATCAGTTTTTTATTGACTATCTGCTGCCCTGCTTTATATAGCTAGATATCAGCCACTGACCAACCCATATGATGATTACTAGCTGTTTAGTTAAGTTGAAACCCACACCACAACCTGCTGCAAACTATGAAAACACACGAAACTACCCTCCAGTATGAACCAGCAAGTTCTGACGCTCACAGATGCCTTTGACTGTGAAGATTAACTTGTACTGCATCACACTGACTTTAGTTTATTTACTCCCAGCCCCATATTAATAATTACATGAGTAAATACATGCGCACACTAAAGGCCCACTGTGCTGCATTTCATATTCCCATTCATCTTTGATTCCCAGCGCTGCGACAGCTGAAACTCGAGTTGGCCGATTTCATAAGCTTGTTTGGGGAGGGAAACTTCAGCTGAAATGCTGTAGGTGTTGAATCCGAGTGCAGCGCTGCACTGGAGCTCTTCAGCTGCGCATGCATGCCATCAAAACGCTCCTGTCAATCACTGTCGGGTTTAATTATGTCATGCACACATCATCCACTTTAATTCCACCTAAATGGCACTTAAACATAAAAAATTTATTGTTTTTAAGTTAAAATATCCAAACATCCTTAAAACAATATACATTTAACCAAAATTATTCAAAATGTTATTGTTGTTTATTTTTATTATCCTACTGCATATTGTTTTTTCTTGTTTTAAGTACAGATCTAAGACAAATACACTTCATTTAAGTCTTATTGTACACAATGTTGCTTGTCAAGACATTTAAAATAAATGTTTCTTAATATATCATTTATATTTTTATGCATGTTTTCAAGATTTTAATGGGAAAATGTGATCAAATTAGGAATATTATTAAGTTTTTTTGTTTTTTTTTGGCAGATGCATGTGATTAAAATGCTCCTGTCAATCGCTGTTGGGTTTAAATATGTCATGCATGTCATAAATCCATTTTAATTCAACTTAAATGACACTTAAACTCAGGGAAAAGAGTGTCTTTGTCTTGTTTTTAAGGTAAGATATCCAAACACCCTTAAAACAAATACATCTAATCAGAAATGTGTTTTACGTTTATTTTTATTACACCATTTGCATATTGTTTTTTCTTGCTTAAGACAAACACACTTCATTTAAGTTTTATTCTATACAATTTTGCTTCTCAATAAATATAATTTATTTTTTTAATTAATTATTTATTTTTGAAGCTATGCTAACATGATTTTAATGGGAAACAAGACAAAATTAAGAAAACAATTCGTTTTTTGTTTGTTTGTTTTTCAGCTGTGGTTGCATCAAAACGCTTTTAATTGTCGTGCATGTGTCATCCATCCACTTGAATTCAACCTAAATTACACTTAAATACCGCAAAAAGGATGTTTACATCATTTTAGTGGGAAAATAATACAAAATTAAGAAATTATTAAGATGTTTTTGCAGTGATGAGAAAAATACTTGTGGTAAATTACAAGGCTTTAATGTGCAGCAGACCAGAAAACCTTAAATTATGACTCCTAACCGAACTGAAAGCAGCTTTTAGGAGGAAAGAGGAGGATCTGGCGAGCGTCCCGCTGTGGATGTGTGGAAAGATGGGAAGTATAGGAGGATCTCGGCTGGCTTTAATCATATCCTGTAACCTGAGATTGACAGCCGCTCTCAGAGCCCAAATGAAGCGTATGCATCCTTGCACGGGCAAGTTCAGTTTCCCCGGGCCAGAGGCTTCATGCCATTACCTTTGAGCCTGGATACTCATTTCTCCTCCGTGTTTCGTCTCAAACACCTGCTCATTCAGAGGACTGGATAACAAACTGCGGAAATAGAGAAGAAAATGGTTCAGTAGCCAAAGGGCAATGTCATTATATCTCTCCATCATCATGCTGGCTTCCCATTGATTTACTGCTACAATTAAACTAATCATCAACATTTTTAGTACCTTTAAGACAACTATTTGACCCATACAAGAGTCTTTTTACAAGCGCAAGTCTCATATATTTATTAAAAAAGCCACGTACAAGCATGTTAAATGCCACTTGGAGACTCCAGTGAACATATCTGGCATAAAATTAAAATTTCTTTTTAATTTGAATTAAAAATAATTTTTAATTCTTAATTTAATTTCATTTTTAATTCTTTTAAAATTTCTGGCATAAAACATAAAACAGTGTAAAGAAATACTCTTTGTGAGAAGCAGAATTTTAAAGCGGCTCGTGAGTGTATTTATTTCTTGTCTCCGTGTTTAGCGCAGTTGTCGTTGCTAGGAAACGCTTGTTTTGTTTAGACGTGCTGAAATCGCGTTTGGTCTCGTACTGTATCGCGTAGCTTGTCAGTGTCGTGCGCTTTGCTTGGCCATTTGTTGTGATAAACAGGAAAGTGTGTCCAGCTGAATTCAATTAGAATTTTGTTAGACGAATAAAAAAAAAGCTTAGTTTACCGCGTAAAGACCATCGACTCTACCGTGCGACTCCAGCGGGCAGGACACCGGCAAGGGACATAAGTATCGATTTTTATTTCTCCTCTTTCCTATTACTTGTTTCGCTTCTGTTTCAGTTTTTTATAACCATTTCTTACTGTGTGTCAGTAAGTTGTTGCTATTTTAGCATGTGTGTTTGGCTCAGTGTTGGTTTTTTAGGATTACTGATAAACTAATGTAGTTTGATTTGTATTAGTTATCTATTTTAGCTTTAGTTACAGTTGTATTAATGTTGTCATTTTATTCGTTTTTTATTATGTCTATATAGGTTTTTTATTAAGTTTTAGTTTTATTTAATTTGAGTTATTTCAGTACTTCAACACAAAATGGAAATGAAATAATATATATATAT
>NW_015549608.1:771575-775581 GCF_001515605.1 Sinocyclocheilus anshuiensis
CAAAGGATAAGTATCGCTTTTTATTTCTCCTCTTTCCTACTTGTTTCACTTCTGTTTCAGTTTTTTATAACCATTTCTTACTGTGTGTCAGTAAGTTGTTGCTATTTTAGCATGTGTGTTTGGCTCAGTGTTGGTTTTTTAGGATTACTGATAAACTAATGTAGTTTGATTTGTATTAGTTATCTATTTTAGCTTTAGTTACAGTTGTAGTAATGTTGTCATTTTATTAGTTTTTTATTATGTCTATATCGTTTTTTTATTAAGTTTTAGTTTTATTTAATTTGAGTTATTTCAGTACTTCAACATACAAAATGGAAATGAAATAATATATATATATTGAATGTATTTATATATATGTACATGTATATGTATATGTGTGTGGCTGTACATACACATGTAGTTGTTTTTTGGTGTTTGGCTTAGTGTTATGTTAGAATCATTATTATACTCATACCTTTTGTTCTTTTAATATTTTGAAGGTTTGGATTGATGTAAGGAAGAGTAAATGATGACAGAATGATCATTTTTGGGTGAACTGTCCCTTTAAAGAATTAAGCTAATTAAACATAGTACTCAAAAAATCTGCAGTGACTTTAAGGTACTTTTTAATTGGCCATTAATTTTCCCAAGAGTGTGTCATTAGACTAATTTTTCAATGTTTTAAGAGCATCTCTCATTTGAACTTTTGTAGCAAAAAGTTGGCATGATTCATTTCGGAGAACTGATTCAAACAATCAATTAAATTAAACATTTAAATGAAAAAAAATTATTTCTTTAATTTTTTTTCATTTAAATGTTTAGTTTTGAAATGTTGTTGTATGCATTTGTCATTTTTATTTAATTTCTTTTATTTTCTTAAAAGAAAGTGAAAGTGACGTTACATGTGGCCAAGTATGGTGACCCATACTCGGAATTAGTGCTCTACATTTATCCCATCCTAAGTGCACACACACAGCAGTGAAAACACACACAACATGAACACACACCCGGAGCAGTGGGCAGCCATTTTTGCTGCAGCACCCGGGGAGCAGTTGGGGGTTCGGTGCCTTGCTCAAGGGCACCTCAGTCATGGTATTGAAGGTGGTTTTTCTTATTTGTAAGTCGCTTTGGATAAAAGCATCTGCTAAATGACTAAAAGTAAAAGTAAGTAAAGTAAAGTAAAATTATGGCACAAAATAATTACTGAATCAGTTTTGAATCGACTCACTGAAACAGTTTGAACTGATTCACCAGTGTGAATCAAATTTGCCAACTCTTTGCTATTAAAGAACTCAAATGTGTGTTGTTTCTAGTCTTATTTACTTTCTAAATTTGGAGTTTAATGCTGTTATCCTAATGAAGATTTAGATTTTTTTTAAATTTTACTTTACAAAAGAATGAATGAATCATAGTTTTGATTCACTGAAACAGATTCTCTGAATCTCTGATTCTCTGACAGGGAATCAAACATAACAGCTTTTTGCTGCTGAAGTTTGAATGAGAGATGCAATTAAAACATCATGAAACTTAAAATAATTAAGCATAAATATAAATTTGAGCTCAAAAGTGACTCAAACAAGCCAGCTTTATACTGAAGAGCTCAAATGAAGTTTTGTTTTTGTTTTTACTCTCTAGTTTTGTTTGTTTGCTTTCATTTTACTTACTAAATTTAGAGTTTAATGCTGTAATCCTAATGGAGATTTTGACAGCTCTGATACAGTGTTAGTTTCTCCTGAAGTTTAAGCGAGAGATGCTAATAAAACATCATGAAACTTGTCTATTATCACACTCTTTTAGCAAAATGAATGGCCAAATTAAAAGTGCCGTAAAATCATTCTGTGAACATTTTTGGAACAAATTATAGCACAAAAGAATCACTGAATTGAATCAATTGAGTGTTTGAATCAATTCTCCGAAATGAATCATGCCAACTTTTTGCTACAAAAGTTCAAATGAGAGATGCTCTTAAAACATTGAAAAATTAGTCTAATGACACACTCTTGGGAAAATTAATGGCCAATTAAAAAGTACCTTAAAGTCACTGCAAATTTTTTGAGTACTGTTTAATTAGCTTAATTCTTTAAAGGGACAGTTCACCCAAAAATGATCATTCTGTCATCATTTACTCTTCCTTACATCAATCCAAACCTGTATGGCTTTTTCTTCTGTGGAACATAAAAGAAGATATTTTGACAAATATCATTCGTGTTCCTAAAATAGAAGTCAATGTTAACAAACAGTTTTGTTACCAACATTCTTCAAAATATCTTCTTAAATGTATGCAGTGCACACACAAGTAAATGAAGACAGAATTGGCGTTTTTGTGTGAACTGTCTCTTTAAATCATAGGTATTGTAAGTACTAGTAGTTTTCAGCACAGGGATTGTGTTCATTTTTGTGTCTGCGTCTCTCGCCAGCGGCGGCGGGTGAAAGCAGGGCCACGTAAACACCCTCACAAGTGAACTGAAGCGCTAAACGCCAACAAGAGATTCAACTGAGAGCCATAAACACAGCTGCACTGAACAATGCAGGGCCCTCATACGTGTGTGTGTGTGTGTGTGTGTGTGTGTGTGTGTGTGTGTGTGTGTGCTATGAGAAACGCTGTCAGGGCTTTTGAAACGGAGCAGATTGTCATTCCCGCCGCAGGGAACGAGAGCTCGAGTGGAGGATACAGTTTCAGCGGCTCTGAAGACAAAAAGCCCCTCATTGCCATCACATGCATTCATATCACACGGCTTCAGTGTCCGACGTTGTGAAACGCTCTCCTTCTGAGACTCTACGGACATTATTATCATTAGCACTCGCTGGAACACTTTCTCAGTTTAACTGGTGACTACCATCATACTAACCTACAGATGCAAAAACACACAATCAGGGGTTTAACTGTAAGATTTTACAGATTTTTAATGAAGCTATCAACAAAAAATGAATAGTTCACATAATATCAGTCATTATTTACTCACTTTCATGTTGCTCCAAACCTGTATGACCTTCTTCTTCCTGTGAAACATACAGGTGCATCTCAATAAATTAGAATGTCGTGGAAAAGTTCATTTCAGTAATTCAACTCAAATTGTGAAACTCGTGTATTAATAACTTTTCCCCGACATTCTAATTTATTGAGATGCACCTGTAAAAGGAGATACTGGGCAGAATGGTCACGCTGCTCATCTCCATACAACAAAAATCAATGACTCAGAATATTCAAAAATGATTTAAATGATCACTGATTCATTTGAGGCCTTGCATTGTCTTTAAAAAAGTTTTTTAAAAATTTAAGAAAAAAAAAAAAATTTTTTAATTAAAAATAAATTACAAAATCTGTTTATAATATTTATCTACTGTTCATCACACTGATTTTGGCTTAAATTAAGTTGTTTGTAATTTTATTCGTTTTTACTTTTTAGTCTTTTAAAAAGAATTACATTTACAATTTTAATTTAGTCTTAATTTATCTTCATACTAAATTTCGAGTTTAATGCTGTTTTCCTACTAGAGATTGTGAGTGTTTTGCCACATAAACCGTGAAAAAACTCTGATTCATTGTTATTTTTGCATTATTTATGTACTATTATAGTATATATTAATATTCTGAATTTTAAGTTTTTGTAATTTTTTATGTGCTTTTGTAATTTTTATTTGTTTTTTAGCTTTAATTTATTTTTATTTCAGTTTTAGTTTCAGTAATTTTCGCGCTTCAGCTATATATTTTACATAGTTGCCAAGACAACATTTACAAGTTTTTTATATAATATTTCCATTTCAATTTTAAATTTTATATATATTATATTATACAGTTTATATTTTTTATATTTTTTATTTTATTGTATATTTCAACTTTATTTCAATTACCAAAAACAATTTTTAATACTTCTAGTTTTAGTTAACAATAACAAAACTGTTCTGATGATAAAAATAAATGATCAAATCAAATAGCTGTGTATATATTGTTCCCTTATGAAGCAATGCTCTTATCTGTGACCTGTAAGTGAAGAATACAGTGTGTGTGTGTGTGTGTGTGTGTGTG
>NW_015549608.1:776031-788705 GCF_001515605.1 Sinocyclocheilus anshuiensis
TGCTCCAACTGATCTGTTATGAGCTGCATCGCTTATGGCTAAAAATTCCTCCCACCAAAATAAAAACAGCATCGCTGTTCAGGAAAGAAACACAATGCATTACCAGAACATGAAGGTATAATATTGTTGACTGTAATTAAAAGGACTAGAGCACTCCAAAATGAAGCACCTGTCATCATTCACTTTATTCATGACTTTATTTTTTTCAGTGGAACCCAAAAGATATTCAACAGAATGTGCAGACTGCTCTTTTCCATATTAAAGTGAATGTGGATGGATGCAAATGACAAAAAGCACCATTAAAGAATGATAATAGTAGACCATACAACGCCTAATGATTATTGTCATGAGTCATATGATGCCTTGTATAAGTATCAGACCTGAATTTAAGTCATTATTTGCTGAATCTTCCCTCTGATGTTGCTCTTGAATCTCATCTGTGCTTCTGTTCATTCAAACATTTTGTCTCATGTGTCATAACTAAAACTAAAACCAAAAAAATAAATAAAAAATTTTACTTTAAATAAAATAAATGTTATCTGAAATAAATAAAATAAAACAAAACATATAAATAAATTAAAAAATAAAATAAATAAATAAAAATGTATTTCCGCTAGTTAATTGCCAAGGCAACATTTTCATTTAGTTTAACTTGATGTACTTAACTAAAATTAGAATTTAATTCAAAATTATTACAAACTATTTAGACATACAGAATTTTTTTTAACTTTTAAATAATTTTCACTCAGAAACTGCTAGTAAATTTCACAAAGAAACAGCAAGTAACACAATGCATTTAACATTAATTTTTGAAGTAGAAAGACTAAAATAGTATTTTCTTGTCAAATGTATCCAATCATTTGTTTTATTTAGAATTTCGAAAAAAAAAATTTTACAGTGCACATAAAAAACTAACAAAATACTAACACTGTAAATAAAATTACAATTAAAATAGAAAATACAAAAATAATTTAAAGTATTTAAAAAATTATAATAGCATCTCAATGATACTAAAATAACACCAGACTGTTTCATTCACAGATGCTGCACTGAGCAACAGATGCATTAAAGATGTAATAGATGCAACAGAAAAAATACAATTCAAAGTCTGTGTTTTCAGATTCAGCCCACAAAATAATAATTTAAACATCATGCATTTATTCACACGCTCAAATAATGATGAATAAATGTTGGCCATGTCCACAATGGCCCTCGGCGTCCCCTCAAACTACAACTATTCTTACAAACACACACACACACACACACACACAAATGCACACACACACACTCACACACAAACACACACACACACAAAATCACTTGGCTTTGGGAACTTGTGAGGGATTATTAACATCAAAGTCAATAGAAATGTCAGCTTGACTATCTTTGGAAATGCCAGAAGCCCTTTGCATATCCCCTCCACATCAACGCACACACACGCACGCACACACACGCACACACACACACACACACACACACACACACACACACCTGCCCCCAGCAGCGAGGCCTGATTATTGGCGCTCTAGTGAAACTGCGAATCTGCGCACACACTGGAAAGCACTTAAAGGTGAGCGCTGCTCCGGCTGAAGGCGAGGACGTCACGCCGCCGGCTCTCACATACAGTATCTGTGGGTTTCACCCACAAGCCATAGCAATTACATTAACAGGAGTATGCAAAACTGCTTTCCTGCATTGCTGGTTTGGTCTTTATATGGTGGCATATTTACACTGGATCAGATCTGCGGGGCTGCTGGTGTCTGTTCGCTTTGAGATGCTCATGATAACCCAGTCTAGAGCTTCTCTAATAGTTCTGTGAAACACATTAAGAAACACACAAGAAAAATAACCCTTATTGGTTGTAATAAGAACAAAAAAAAGTGTTTAAAATAAATAATAAATGAATGAATGAATGAATGAATAAAATAAAAAATTTATAAATAAATTTTAATTAAATAATTTAAATAATTAATACATTTACCAGTACAGGACACAACTGTCAACCTCCAAAAAGGAGATAAAAACACCATAAAAGGTTTTTAAACTGGGGTTTGTGGAAAAGTTTAGAGTAAAACAGTGTAAAAACTGTAAAAAAAAATTTGTTTAAATACACTAACTAACTTACTAAAACATTATTAAAATAAATACAAATTTTCAGAATTATTAAAATAAATAATGAAATAATTTTTATTTTATTAAATTATTTAAATAATTAATACATCTAAGAGTACAGGACACATAAAAAATAAAAAATAATAATAATAAAAAAACATAAAAGACCACATCAGGGGTTTTTGGAGAAAAACTGTAAAAAAAAGTAAATAAATAAATAATAAAAAGAGAACTAACTGACTAAACAAATGAAAGACGATTAAAATAAATAGAAATATAAAATAAATAAAAATAAATAAATGTTTAAATAATTAATACATCTAACAGTACAGTGTAGTAAATATAGAAACGTAATTATGTAACATACAAATTGGACCCAATGCACTGTGTTAACATGAAGGAATTTTCAGTATTCATTTTTCACAGGCCTGTATTTTGAATTACACTTTGCATTGTGTTGTTTTTCAGGGTTAAAGGAAACGTCCGTAAACTTAACGGATATTGTACTTGCAGAAAATTACCAGCATACTTTTGCATGAGATTTTTTTTTCTCACAGTACACTCTTAGAAAAAAAGGTACAAAAGCTGTCAATGGGGCGGTACCTTTTCAAAAGGTACACTTTTGTACCTTTTAGGTACTAATATGTACACTTTAGGTACTAATATGTACCTTTAAGGTACCAATATGGACTCTTTAGGTACAAAGTTGTGCCTTTTGAAGAGGTACCACCCCAGTGACAACTTTTGTACCTTTTTTCTGAGAGTGTATAATAGAAACTGTTCCTCACACAAGGATCCCACATGAAAAAATACTGTAGTAATTTATAGTAAATACTATAGTGTTTTTGAACCACTATAGTAAAGTGTATTATACTGTATATATTATAGTATTTACAACACTTTGTTAATGAATGCTACAGCATACTATAGTATTAACTACAGCGAACTGATAAACTGTGATAAATACTGTAGTATACTTTAGTTTTTACTAAACTAACTACTGTTTACTTAGTAAACTATAGTGTATTGTAGTATAATACACCCTATAGTTGTAGAAAACTTAGTACAGTATTGGGTCAAGTAATTTGTTTATATTACTATATTACAGAAACTATAGAATTTCCACAACAAATTAATTCAAGTACTTTACTATAGTGTTTTTAAACCATTTACTATAAATTACTATAGTATTTTTTCATGTGGGATGGTTATATTTAGGGGTCCGTGGCATCAAAAGGATTGAAAGCCCCCGGTTTAGAGGGCTTGTGTGCTATATTGTAAGTCATGGGTTAAACAAACCCAGTTTGTGAAATATTGAAGGCTTTGGAACAACATGAGGGTGAGTAAATAATGACAAAATTCACTTTTGTATGAACTGTTCCTTTAAGAGACTTTAGTGCAGATGAGTGATCTTTGACCTTCACTATCCCCCCATGCGCACTCGATAGGAAGCGAGAGGCGAGCTCAGATCAGGACAGCCCCGGGCTCTACCTGTTCCTGTCGAGCGCTGAATCTAGATCTGTGTTTGCCAAGCAGGACACACAGAGAGCTGCTTTTGTCTGCGGCGTCTGGCAAGCACACACAAGCATCTCGCTGGAACCCGAGTCTCTTCCTCCGAGCTGCGCTTACTGTTTTTAATTAAAGGATTTTTATGTTAACTCCCCTCATCATCCTGTCTTGGATCAGATCTCGGTTGCGTTTCCTGAATCCAAGTGCTATTTTGTTCTCACGAAACGGCAGAGCGTTGCCTGATTGTAGAAACAGACTTTCCACTGGATTATTTTAGGATTTGGCAAATTGTCATCAGTATATATGTGTGTTTGCACTGTTGGGGAAGCTATTTTTAAACTAGAGTCATAATTTAAAGCAGTTTAGCTGCTGTTCAACTAAAATAGTTAACTACCAGAGTAACTAAAAGTAGCAACACAAGTCTTCAGAAACTTTAGCATAAACACACTCGCCTGGAAAGATAGTGTTAGGAAGTCTGATTCATTTTAGTCATTCAGTTCATTCAGACAGTTCAATCTGATGAATTGGTTGATGAAATTATTAACTTAGAGAAAAATAGTGTAAAAATGTAAAAATAAATAAACAATAAAAATTCGAGCTTGCTGACTAAAACAAACAAACTGATTAAAAAAAAAATTTGAATTAAAAATGATAAGTAGATACTAACAATTTATTTAAATAAATAATACATAACAGCACAGTACTACAGTGGATACTACAGTTTTTCTCAATTGCTTTGTCTCAATTCTCGAATTAAACTTTTTTTTCCCGAAACAATAAGTTCAGATCTCTGAACAATTAGCTTCTTGTTCACATCAGACTGGAATTTCTTATTGATTTGAGCAAATTGCAAATGCTTTGGCACATGTGTGCAAACAGTAAGTACAATTGTCTGCAGTTTGCACAACAACTAATTGCATATGGCTTGTTGATCAAAACTGATGAGCCGATTCTCACTTAAACTGTCAAACTCTTCACAACTTCTCAATCATTTTTCATCGTGTAAGCCATCACATTCAAAACGATCCATTCAATTATGAAAAATTGGTAAACACGCATGTATATTCCATAAATATCTGACATTGACATTGTTTGTAATGTCTGCTAAATTGGCAAATGACCTCTAATTGCAATACAATTTGAAACAACCATTCAACCATTTAACCAATCAAGTTTGGGAGCATATATATGTAGATTGCCCACAGCACAATCACTAAGAATGGAGGACTTCCACAACCCTGAACTGCAGCAACATGCTCGTGGAAGAGCAATTGGAAGACGTGTAAGAATACGTGGTGGTGGTGTTAGAGGAAGACATAATAGAGGAAGAGGTGGAAATAGAAGAGTCAGAGTCTCTGATGAAATCAGAGCCACACTTGTGGATCATGTCATAAATCGTGGTTTTACAATGGAAGAGGCTGGTCGAAGAGTACAGCCTAATGTAAACAGGTCCACAGTGTCATCAATTGTGCAAACCTTTCGTAGGGAAAACAGGTAAATATGTATTTATTTTTTTTGTTTTACAGTATGTAAAGCATTTTTATAAACAACAATATTGTAAAGGTAAATGCAAGTCTATTTGTACATTCTATAGAACCGCACAACAACCTCGCGCTGGTGGCAGAGCAGCAGTATTTAACCATCAGCAAGAACAAGAAATTTGCAACATGGTCATAGCCAACAATTCCATCAGGCTAAAAGAGATCCAAAGTGCAATCATAAATGACAATAATGTCTTCGCAAATATAAATTCTGTCAGCATTTCCACCATAGACAGAGTTTTGAAAAGACATCAAATGACTAAATTAGAATTTAATTCAAAATTATTACAAACTATTTAGACATACAGAATTTTTTTTAACTTTTAAATAATTTTCACTCAGAAACTGCTAGTAAATTTCACAAAGAAACAGCAAGTAACACAATGCATTTAACATTAATTTTTGAAGTAGAAAGACTAAAATAGTATTTTCTTGTCAAATGTATCCAATCATTTGTTTTATTTAGAATTTCGAAAAAAAAAATTTTACAGTGCACATAAAAAACTAACAAAATACTAACACTGTAAATAAAATTACAATTAAAATAGAAAATACAAAAATAATTTAAAGTATTTAAAAAATTATAATAGCATCTCAATGATACTAAAATAACACCAGACTGTTTCATTCACAGATGCTGCACTGAGCAACAGATGCATTAAAGATGTAATAGATGCAACAGAAAAAATACAATTCAAAGTCTGTGTTTTCAGATTCAGCCCACAAAATAATAATTTAAACATCATGCATTTATTCACACGCTCAAATAATGATGAATAAATGTTGGCCATGTCCACAATGGCCCTCGGCGTCCCCTCAAACTACAACTATTCTTACAAACACACACACACACACACACACACAAATGCACACACACACACTCACACACAAACACACACACACACAAAATCACTTGGCTTTGGGAACTTGTGAGGGATTATTAACATCAAAGTCAATAGAAATGTCAGCTTGACTATCTTTGGAAATGCCAGAAGCCCTTTGCATATCCCCTCCACATCAACGCACACACACGCACGCACACACACGCACACACACACACACACACACACACACACACACACACCTGCCCCCAGCAGCGAGGCCTGATTATTGGCGCTCTAGTGAAACTGCGAATCTGCGCACACACTGGAAAGCACTTAAAGGTGAGCGCTGCTCCGGCTGAAGGCGAGGACGTCACGCCGCCGGCTCTCACATACAGTATCTGTGGGTTTCACCCACAAGCCATAGCAATTACATTAACAGGAGTATGCAAAACTGCTTTCCTGCATTGCTGGTTTGGTCTTTATATGGTGGCATATTTACACTGGATCAGATCTGCGGGGCTGCTGGTGTCTGTTCGCTTTGAGATGCTCATGATAACCCAGTCTAGAGCTTCTCTAATAGTTCTGTGAAACACATTAAGAAACACACAAGAAAAATAACCCTTATTGGTTGTAATAAGAACAAAAAAAAGTGTTTAAAATAAATAATAAATGAATGAATGAATGAATGAATAAAATAAAAAATTTATAAATAAATTTTAATTAAATAATTTAAATAATTAATACATTTACCAGTACAGGACACAACTGTCAACCTCCAAAAAGGAGATAAAAACACCATAAAAGGTTTTTAAACTGGGGTTTGTGGAAAAGTTTAGAGTAAAACAGTGTAAAAACTGTAAAAAAAAATTTGTTTAAATACACTAACTAACTTACTAAAACATTATTAAAATAAATACAAATTTTCAGAATTATTAAAATAAATAATGAAATAATTTTTATTTTATTAAATTATTTAAATAATTAATACATCTAAGAGTACAGGACACATAAAAAATAAAAAATAATAATAATAAAAAAACATAAAAGACCACATCAGGGGTTTTTGGAGAAAAACTGTAAAAAAAAGTAAATAAATAAATAATAAAAAGAGAACTAACTGACTAAACAAATGAAAGACGATTAAAATAAATAGAAATATAAAATAAATAAAAATAAATAAATGTTTAAATAATTAATACATCTAACAGTACAGTGTAGTAAATATAGAAACGTAATTATGTAACATACAAATTGGACCCAATGCACTGTGTTAACATGAAGGAATTTTCAGTATTCATTTTTCACAGGCCTGTATTTTGAATTACACTTTGCATTGTGTTGTTTTTCAGGGTTAAAGGAAACGTCCGTAAACTTAACGGATATTGTACTTGCAGAAAATTACCAGCATACTTTTGCATGAGATTTTTTTTTCTCACAGTACACTCTTAGAAAAAAAGGTACAAAAGCTGTCAATGGGGCGGTACCTTTTCAAAAGGTACACTTTTGTACCTTTTAGGTACTAATATGTACACTTTAGGTACTAATATGTACCTTTAAGGTACCAATATGGACTCTTTAGGTACAAAGTTGTGCCTTTTGAAGAGGTACCACCCCAGTGACAACTTTTGTACCTTTTTTCTGAGAGTGTATAATAGAAACTGTTCCTCACACAAGGATCCCACATGAAAAAATACTGTAGTAATTTATAGTAAATACTATAGTGTTTTTGAACCACTATAGTAAAGTGTATTATACTGTATATATTATAGTATTTACAACACTTTGTTAATGAATGCTACAGCATACTATAGTATTAACTACAGCGAACTGATAAACTGTGATAAATACTGTAGTATACTTTAGTTTTTACTAAACTAACTACTGTTTACTTAGTAAACTATAGTGTATTGTAGTATAATACACCCTATAGTTGTAGAAAACTTAGTACAGTATTGGGTCAAGTAATTTGTTTATATTACTATATTACAGAAACTATAGAATTTCCACAACAAATTAATTCAAGTACTTTACTATAGTGTTTTTAAACCATTTACTATAAATTACTATAGTATTTTTTCATGTGGGATGGTTATATTTAGGGGTCCGTGGCATCAAAAGGATTGAAAGCCCCCGGTTTAGAGGGCTTGTGTGCTATATTGTAAGTCATGGGTTAAACAAACCCAGTTTGTGAAATATTGAAGGCTTTGGAACAACATGAGGGTGAGTAAATAATGACAAAATTCACTTTTGTATGAACTGTTCCTTTAAGAGACTTTAGTGCAGATGAGTGATCTTTGACCTTCACTATCCCCCCATGCGCACTCGATAGGAAGCGAGAGGCGAGCTCAGATCAGGACAGCCCCGGGCTCTACCTGTTCCTGTCGAGCGCTGAATCTAGATCTGTGTTTGCCAAGCAGGACACACAGAGAGCTGCTTTTGTCTGCGGCGTCTGGCAAGCACACACAAGCATCTCGCTGGAACCCGAGTCTCTTCCTCCGAGCTGCGCTTACTGTTTTTAATTAAAGGATTTTTATGTTAACTCCCCTCATCATCCTGTCTTGGATCAGATCTCGGTTGCGTTTCCTGAATCCAAGTGCTATTTTGTTCTCACGAAACGGCAGAGCGTTGCCTGATTGTAGAAACAGACTTTCCACTGGATTATTTTAGGATTTGGCAAATTGTCATCAGTATATATGTGTGTTTGCACTGTTGGGGAAGCTATTTTTAAACTAGAGTCATAATTTAAAGCAGTTTAGCTGCTGTTCAACTAAAATAGTTAACTACCAGAGTAACTAAAAGTAGCAACACAAGTCTTCAGAAACTTTAGCATAAACACACTCGCCTGGAAAGATAGTGTTAGGAAGTCTGATTCATTTTAGTCATTCAGTTCATTCAGACAGTTCAATCTGATGAATTGGTTGATGAAATTATTAACTTAGAGAAAAATAGTGTAAAAATGTAAAAATAAATAAACAATAAAAATTCGAGCTTGCTGACTAAAACAAACAAACTGATTAAAAAAAAAATTTGAATTAAAAATGATAAGTAGATACTAACAATTTATTTAAATAAATAATACATAACAGCACAGTACTACAGTGGATACTACAGTTTTTCTCAATTGCTTTGTCTCAATTCTCGAATTAAACTTTTTTTTCCCGAAACAATAAGTTCAGATCTCTGAACAATTAGCTTCTTGTTCACATCAGACTGGAATTTCTTATTGATTTGAGCAAATTGCAAATGCTTTGGCACATGTGTGCAAACAGTAAGTACAATTGTCTGCAGTTTGCACAACAACTAATTGCATATGGCTTGTTGATCAAAACTGATGAGCCGATTCTCACTTAAACTGTCAAACTCTTCACAACTTCTCAATCATTTTTCATCGTGTAAGCCATTGTTTCGAAAAATGTGCCAAAGCAATTGAGAAAAACTATAATAATACTACTAATAATAATAATACTGCGCACTTGAAGTCTTTTTGTTTTGTTTGTTTGATTGCAAAATAATTATTTAGTTAAATACTGAATGAAATTATGGATGGATGGACGGACGGACGGACGGACAGACAGATAGATAGAAATGGTCAGATTAAATGGATGGATGGATGGATGGATAGATAGATAGATAGATAGATAGATAGTGGCTTAAATTGATTCAATTAATGACCATTTTTAAAATAAATAAATAAAAAAATACAAATAATGTATAAAGTCAATAAAAAATAATTAAATAAAAATTAAATAATTCCTTAGGGTAAATTCTGTCTAATATTTACTTGCTTGTGAAGATTTGTGTTTATGTAGTGACATCCGAAAATAAGTGCTGACGTGACAAGAAAAGATATTTCGATTTATTTTGCACAGCTGATTTGAATGGCAGTCGATGGAGAAACCAGCATAAAGGTACCGTTTCATTAAACATTACAAAGAAAAGAAACATACAGATGGATGAATCACTCACACTAAGATCAGTAACATGCACTTAGAAAACAGATTTCATGAATTTACGTCGACTTTAAACCCTGTTTCTCTCTGAAGAGGCTTGATGCGATTAACATATGTTTTATCAAACAATACAATCATTATTAATGCACTAATTACAATGGTTTTGAAACAGAAGTGTTTTTCAGATGTCTATTTTGTTGTGTTGATGTTTCCTGATGTGAACATCTCCCTGTATGATTGATGCAATAACACAATAAGAAATTAAATCTTACAAGCTGTTGTGAGGAGAAACTGCTGTATATGAGCAGTTCATCCCAAACATCATCAATTCTTACCTTTGTGTTTACTGTAAATACAGAGAAAATACTGTAAATTAAACCGGTAAAGAAACAAACTACAGACAAGCAAACAATGTTGACTAAATGACCATATTTACAACATATATAGATGTCATTCAACAAGTGTTATTATCGTTAACTAAACCTACAACTATTTTTTTTAAACATACTTGAAATAAAATAAAAATGTTAACAAATAAATTAGAATATATATTTTTTTATTTCAGCTAGTTGTCAAAGCAACATTTCTCATTGAAATATTAAAACACCTACAACTAAAACTGAAATAAAAAGTAATAAAAAATTTTTTTTATTTTAATTATAAAAACGGAAAAATATAAAAAAATAAAAACATTTTTTATTTTAATAAAAATAAAAACTAATTCTAAATATTAATAAAAACTATAACCGTATATTAATTATACTATAACAATAACACTGCATCCACCTTGAATTTAATATCAGCCAAATTTATTTGCATTTTTATTGCCAAAAGAGAAAATAACACACAGACTGAGCGTATTGGTTTCTATAAAACGAGCAGAGTCAGTGAGAGCAGAACTCTATTGATTAATTTCATTATGTAACGTAATCCTGCGACTCCGCTGTGAACCCCCAGAATACACTTCAGGGCCCTTCTAGGTTCACTTTGAACTTTCAATGAAAATTCATTAATTTAACAACTTTGCGTGCCCCTCACATTCCCCTCCGGTGCCCATTCTTCACCAGAGTCCGGGTCGAACTGGCTGGTTCTACAACTAGTTGATGGTTTAGGCCTGTGTTGACTAGTCGTGGATCACATTCTTGTGCTTGTGTTGATGCTTTTTGCAGCCATGCAGCAGAAGAAACACTTTGGGTTCCCCAAAGAACCTGCTTAAAAGAGACATTTTAAAGTGTATTTTCAACATCTAAACAACTCTTTTCCACTATAATGCAATGGAATGTTTCCAAAGATTCTTCATGGAATCATCAATGCCAATAAAGAAGCTTTATTTTTAAGATATAATAACACAAATGTAAAAATAAAGCCAAACTGGAATACTTTGTGTTCACACAACACATTATAAGTGAATCACACTTGGAACTGAAGGAGCGCTGCAAAAACTGATGCTCTTCCTCAATATTTTTGTCTTGTTTTCCAGTGCAAACATCTAAATGTTCTTAAAGCAACACGCATTCACTGGATGTAAGATAAAGCATGTTTTCTGAGAAACTGATCAAGGTGAAGTGAGTTTATGCTTAAAACAAGAACAGATATCTGCCAATGGATACTTGTTTTCCCTTTGGATTCAGTTGATTTTTCTGAACCCACTGACGTATATTTGTTCATATTTTAATCATAAACTCACTTCATCTTGATCAATTTCTCAGAAAGCAAGACTTCTTAGCAGATTTCATTTTGCTTCTCTAATAAACGTATCTTAATTTAGATATTTGTAATGGAAAACAAGGTGACAAAACAGGACGAACAGCACATTTTGCATTGAGGGGAGGAGAAAATGCTCACCATAAAAAATGATATGATCAAAAATTCATCATGGCAACATATACTTTAACTTAACATAAACTCAACTTCATTTTTTAAAGTTATATATATGATTCAACTTGATTTTTTTAAAGTAGAAATGACCTGTACAGCCAATTTGATTCAAATTTAAAGCAGTAACTGATTTTTTACAGTGAAAAAGATGGCTGTAGTAGATACTTTTTCATAGTTTGCTCTGTTAACCCTCACGACGCATTTGGGTTTTGACCCAGAAGAGATAAATAAAAAATAAAAAAACATAATTTTTAGTAAGAGAATACAAATTTTTTAATGCTTTAAAAGCCTCAAAATACACATACATTTTCCTTATTTATTTATTAAAATTATTTATTAATTTATTAAATTAAATTACAATCTGAGAAGTTATATTAGTGTCTAAAACTTTTGTAAAATATATTTCACTTTTCCCCGTATCTCACACACTTTTGGGACTGAATTTTGTTGATGTACGCCTATTGACTCCTAACCAATCGACAAACCATTGCAGCATGAAAAATTTATTACTTTTTCATCTGAAGTGAAAGGTTATGCGATTTAAATGAATGCATGTTGTTTGAAATCATTTTAGAGTAATATTTATGTTGTTATGTTGTTGTTTTGTTAGGTATAAATATGTAGGTTTCATAAATTTCAAATGTTTTTAAACAATCAATCAAAGTTATAAATTCAAAGGTATTAAATAAAAAGTCCATTCATTATAATGATGTTAGTATGCTGGTAATTCTCAGATTATATGTTCGAATACATTAAGATTTCATGCATCTATCTATCTATCTATCTATCTATCTATAACTATCTATCTATCTATCTATCTATCTATCTATCTATCTATCTACAGTATATACTTTATCTAT
>NW_015549608.1:789257-789432 GCF_001515605.1 Sinocyclocheilus anshuiensis
TATCTATCTATCTACCTACAGTATATACTTTATCTATCTATCAATCTATCTATCTATCTATCTGTCTATCTAAAGTATATACTTTATCTATCTATCTATCATCTATCTACAGTATATACTTTATCTATCTATCTATCTATCTATAGTATATACTTTATCTATCTAATAATCTATC
>NW_015549608.1:789535-792409 GCF_001515605.1 Sinocyclocheilus anshuiensis
TCTATCTATCTATCTATCTATCTATCTATCTATCTATCCATCTATCCATATAAATATGGTAACGTTCAAAAATGACATTGTTTTCACATTCAAGTTGCTGATCAGATGCAATATTTTTTTCGATGAAAAAGATTAAGTTATGACTGCTTTATAAAATAATGATTGTTTATGTCAGAATGTGAAAACAGTACAGATTTTGAATGCATTATGAGGGTTACCAGCTGCGGGCTGTAATTATACTGTTGTTTGGAGCAGAAAGTTATTAACAGACTGATAAGAACTGAATTAAATGGACACATCAGTTGTAGATCGCTTTGTCAGAACCAATAGAGCACACAAACCTAGTGCAGACACATTATGGGACTTCCTGAGGCTCATGAATCGTTTCCTGTCTTTGTGTCGGAACTCATTAAACCAAACAGCTGATAAAAACATCACAATAATCCACAGCACTCCAGTCCATCAGTTAACATCTGGAGAAGAATTAATTAACTAAAATACATTGAGTCCATAATCCATAATAACGCTTCCTCCAGTGAAAAAGTGTTACTGACAGTAATATTACTGACAGAGAATCTGTTCCTGTCTCACCAAACCTGTCATGAACAAGTCCAGCTCATATTTCACATAAAGTAATAAGGAATCATATTGCATTTAACGGAAATGGAGCCTGTTTTGGGATATTAAGAGTTTCACATCTTTCCACCATAACAGACAACAAAGATAAATATTACAGATTCATCCAGATATACAGTGTTGTTTTAACATCATTTATATACTTTTATAGTATTTATTAATATTTTCAATTAGCTTATATTTTTATATTTTCAGTTTTAATTTTAATTCGTTTTAAGTTTTAGTGATTTTTTGTGCTTTGTTACTTTTTTTTAAATTTTATTTAATTTTATTATTTTCTTTATTTAGCTTTTTATTTTTATTTCAGTTTTAGTAATTTCAGTGCTTCAACTTAAACTTATTTTATTTCAGTTGGTTGCCAAGGCAACATTTATAATTAAGTTTTCATCTTATATTTTATATTTTATTTTATTACAGTTGTTATTTCAATTACCAACACATTTTTTATAGTTTTTTCTTATTTACTTCACAATAAAAATATCATATTTTAATTTTTTTAGTTAATAAATAATATATAAATGAATAAATACAATTAATTTATTATTTACTTAACAATACGTTTTTCATCTAAAATTAATATTTTATTTAATTTCTATTTTATTTCCATTAATGAAAACAATATTAAATAGTTTTAGTTTTAGATTTAGTTAACAATCAATAACTGGATATATATCTATTCACACAGGGTCAAAGGTCACACCCTGAATGATTAAAAATGTATTTTAAGGATCTGAACACCATACTGTATGCCAGCATCACAGGTTTAACTAGAAAATAATTTTATACATCCATTCATACTGCATAAATAAACAAATAAAACACACAGATTTTCAGTATTAATAACATTGCTTAATTACATGTTTATTATTTATTTTCTAAAATAAATATTTACAAAATATTTATTAATATTATATTATTATAACAATTTAAATAAATAAATACATACATGCGCTTAATTGTGATGAAAATACTGTAAAAATGCAAAAAAAAAACCTTCTTAAAGGTACAAAAAAGTATTCCTTTTCTTTATGCTAAATATATTTTAAATATATATATATTTTATTTTAGGATGCATCATGACCTGGATGTGTTGTTTCTGTTTGCATAAAGCCTGGCACAGTTGTCGGTGTTAATTCAGTGAGTTTGACGGGCCGCTGACAGATACATTAGTTCTGGGTGAACCGCAGTAAAGACTCTGACAGAACAAACCCTCATGAACCCTGAACACAGTGAGCGCCGTCGTCCCATCCAAACACTTGCTCGACGGCAGCTGCTTTTCCCATCAGCATCAGCTCTGCTTTGGCTAATAAGGCTGTTTGGGAATAAGTCGTATAAAGCGTCGTCCAGCATGCTTCTCATTAGCCGCAGCCTTCAGTGTCTTTGCAGGAGATGCATGTTAGAAAACACACGGCCTGGTTGTATTTTTATCCTCGGCCTCTGTGTTTCGCATTAGTGCCGCTCTTGAAGTCGAGTCTCGAATGCACAAAGGCCCCTGCGCACCGCGCGCCTCCTCTAAACATACAAAATTAAACTAAAATGACTAATTTTTCATTCTGGGAGACTGACAGGAGTGCGAGGGGAATCTGTGTTGGGCCATAAACAAACCGAAGTCAGAGAAAAATGGCATTTCTAACTGATTTACTTCCATAACAGGACTAATTATAGTGATAAAGGATAATTACTGAGAAAAAATAGAGTTCAGGGCTTGATTTTATCCATCAGGAATCGTTTGGATTCATTTATATACATATATTTTAGAAAAGTGGTTACTTACCAGTATGGAGTCATTGGCCATTGCCTTTTCTAAACAAACAAATGACATTATTTTATTATTTACTTCACAATAAATGTTTCCATCATTTCACAATATATATATAACAGTACCAGCAGTTATTTTTATAGTATTATAATATTTTTGTAGTCAACTAAAATAAAATTAAAACCATAAAAAAAAATGTGTAATTGTTAAATATTAATATTAATAAATATCAATAATATATTATTTTAACCATAAATTATACTTTAACTGAAATAAAATATAATATAAAAAAAAAAACTAGGCTTGTTGCGAAGGCAGCATTTCACATTTTAATTTAGTTTAAACAATGTATAAAAATAAAAACAAATTCAAAATATTAATTAAAAGCTATAATGGAATGGATGGATGGATGGATGCACGGATACACGGATACACGGATGGATGGATGGATGGATGGATGGATGCATAGACAGAAGGAT
>NW_015549608.1:792799-802816 GCF_001515605.1 Sinocyclocheilus anshuiensis
GATGGATGGATGGATGGATGCACGGATACACGGATGGATGGATGGATAGATGCACGGATACACGGATGGATGGATGCACAGATACACGGATGAATGGATGGATGGATGGATGGATGGATGCACGGATACGGATGGATGGGTATGGATGGATGGATGGATGGATGGATGGATGGATGGATGGATGGATGGATGGATGGATGGATGGATGGATGGATGGATGGATGGATGGATGGATGGATGGATGGATGGATGCACGGATACACGGATGGATGGATGGATAGATGCATGGATACACGGATGGATGGATACACAGATACACGGATGAATGGATGGATGGATGGATACACGGATGGATGCACGGATACATGGATGGATGGATGGATGGACGCACGGATACACGGATGGATGGATGGATGGATGGATGCACGGATACATGGATGGATGGATAGATGCACGGATACACGGATGGATGGATGGATAGATGCACGGATACACGGATGGATGGATGGATAGATGCACGGATACACGGATGGATGGATGGATAGATGCATGGATACACGGATGGATGGATACACAGATACACGGATGAATGGATGGATGGATGGATACACGGATGGATGCACGGATACATGGATGGATGGATGGATGGACGCACGGATACACGGATGGATGGATGGATGGATGGATGGATGCACGGATACACGGATGGATGACTCAATCACACGAATCAACAGTAGCACTCGAGAAAACAGTGGCCATGAGCTGGAAACACAAACCTGTCCTGGAACACAGCGATTACACTGATCACACACACACACACACACTCTCACACACACACACACACACAATCCGCTTACTTCCAAAAAACACAGGGTGTCTTTAAACAGCATACTTGGACTAATTCTGCAGTCTACATCATGCATACTGTGCACAATATGTGTCTATAAAGTGTGTATAATATACAACAGAGCAGATGCCACACAATACTGCTTCCCACACTGCAGTGCACTCGAATTAAACTTCCATTCCTACAGTGGGAACCAAAATAATTAAATTTTAAAATTAATTTTTATTTTTTTTTAAATTGGGTAGTTCTATTGGTATGTCATTCATTCATTCATTTATTTATTGTTTAAATTTTTTATTCAAGGAACATTATCATCTCATTTGTTCAATTGCAAAAAAAAAAACATGATATTTTTACAAAATTATATTAGCTTTATATTTTAAATGAAATAAAAAAATCTGGTAGTTCTATTTGTATGCTATTTATTCATTTATTTAAGTTTATTATTTAATAAACTTTATTATTTAATTATTTATTATTTAAGTTTAACATTAACCTCTAAATTATCATCATACATCTGCAAAAATAAACAATATACTACTAAGTTTGAAAAATGTATGCATGATGAAAAACAAAATAATTGATATAACTGTTATGAAAACCCAAAATAATTCTTCATAAAAAAGTAAATTATTTTTTACATTTTTAAATAACTTATTCTACGAGTGTAACAGAGACGCTGGAGTTTGGTTAGAATCCATGAGCGGAAGTTTATTAAAGGTCAAGGTTTTAAACAGATGTCGATAATCAGGCAGAGGGTCAAAATCAGAGAAGCAAGCAGATCGTTCGTCATACACAAGGGCAGAAGCAGAGACAATAGTGGAGAGGCAGGCAATGAGTCCAAACACAAACATCAGTCCAATCAGGCGGCAGAACAAAAGAAAAGGAGGTTAGTTTTCTGGAGAAGAAAGCACATGGATACAATTTGCTTGGTTGTCCTTGTCTCTGAGAGAGGATAGCACCTATGCCACAGTCTGAGGCATCTACCTCTAGTATGAATGGTTCGTTCGGATCAGGATGTCTTAGGATAGGGGCTGTTGTGAATCGTTCCTTCAATGCGTTGAAAGCATTGTTAGCTTCCGAAGTCCAAACCAGTTTTGAGGGTTTATTCTTGAGGAGTGAGGTGAGAGGAGAGGCAACCGTACTATAGTTTCGGATAAACCTCCTGTAAAAATTGGCAAAGCCCAGAAATCTCTGCAGATCCTTGATAGTTCGAGGTTGTGGCCATTCAGTGACTGCCTGAACTTTGATGTCATTCATCTTGACACCCTGTGAGCTGATGTGGTAACCCAGGAATGACGTTTGATTGACATGGAACTCACACTTTTCTGCCTTGACATAGAGTTTATTCTCTAGGAGCCGAGAAAGGACTGTTCTGACATGGGAAATGTGCTCTTGTTCTGTCTTGGAAAATACGAGGATATCGTTCAGTACTCGGGCGAGGGCTCCCTCTGCTGGCTTGGCGTTACAATGAGTAGTTCTATTGGTATGTTATATATTTATCTTTTTTTATTTTTTATTTTTTGTTATACATTTGATCAATTGCAAAAAACGTAATTATTATTTAATACATTTTAAATAATTAAGTCTGTATAATCCATAATTCAAGTAAAGAAAAAAAAGAGAGAAAAAAAAACTACAATATAAATAAATAAACAACAGGTGCCATTGCTTTGGTTTGCAACAGCATGTCACTATTATTTCTGCAGTATTTAGTATGCATACTATTTATCCAATTATTATTAAAGGGACTTTTAACAACTCTTTCTTAACCCATTATTTAATTGGACTGAAAACACTTTTACACAAAAATCAATTAAAATGCATAACTTCTGCATTAGAAGATGATAAGCGAATGCAATATAAACAATAACAGACAGTATACAGTACATACTGAGCGAAACTGAGTAAGAACACCAGCTGCAAAACATTAATATTCATGATGGATTTTTTATTCATAAAACAGAAGAGCGGAGGGAGGAGGAGGAGGTTTGTATTACTTGTAATTATTTCCGCAGGCTAAAGGAAACTTTAATTACAGAGCGGCATAATGATCCTCGCTGAGAATCAAACATCAACACGGATTTACATGCTGGAACTAAAAACAGTCACTTCAGCGTTATCTTTGCTCAGTATGCATACTATACACCGCAGAAAGACTAGTACAGAAGTAAGCTGAACATAGAAACCCCAAATGAAGAAACCCAGCGATTAATCGCGATTAATCGCATCCAAAATAAAAGTTTTGGTTTACATAGTATATGTGTGTGCACTGTATATATTTATTATGCATATATAAATACACACACACACACACACATGCATGTATATATTTAAGAAAAATATATAATGTTTATATATTAAATATATTTATATATCATATAAATTATGTGAATATAAAAATATACATGTAAATATTTTCAAAATATATACTGTATGTGTGTGTATTTATATATACATAATAAATATTAGGTTTGGAACTGTTAGACATACTCATGGTTTGGTTATCACGGTTTTAGTCACGGTGTGTGCTATGTTTAGGGAAAAACTATACTGTCAAATAAAAATGAAGAAAATAAGAATAATCTATCTAACTACAAGCAACAGCACATATAAATACAATAGAGTAAAACTACAAGTAAAATAAACAGTAATTTTCATTTTTTTTAGGTAGGCCTAACATTAGTTTTTAGTTATAGAAACTGAATAAAGTAATCAAATGTAAAACAGAATTGCATATTTGACTGTATAAATTAAAGATTAGTCTTTATTAAAGTTACAAAAGCTATTCAGTCAAGAGCAGTGAGTGATTTCTTTGTTGTTGCTGTTTGATTAATATTAAGATGCTGTTGATGTTTTTGTGGGCGGAGCCTATCTGGTGGCAGAAAATGTTTTAACGTAGCAGTCTATTCAAGCCATGGAATAAAAGAATTAAAAATTTAATTTTGAGTTTATATTTCAAAATTCTGACTTTTTTCTTGCAATTCCGAGATTATATCTCACAATTCTGGTAAGAAAAATCAACTCATCATTCTTTCTTTTTAGTTTATAATCCCACACTTCTGGCTTTTTTTCCTCAGAATTGACAAACTCGCAATTGTTGAGTTTAATCCAGATATAAAGTCCGAACTAGGAGATATAAACTTGAATTTGCAAGAAAAAAAGTCAGAATTGTGAAATAAAATAGTTCAATGTTATGAACTGCGGTCCTAGCGCGTGCCGAACCGTGTGTGGAGAACCGTACGGCTTGATTTTTAACCGCGAACCGTTCCACTCCTAATAAATATATACCGTACACACACATATATTATGTAAACAAAAACTTTTATTTTGGATGCGATTAATCGTTGCCCAGCACTTGGATTTAAAATTTGTGCAACTAAATGAATATGAGTGATGAAGCCGCCATCATCAGCTTATTTTAGTATCACTGAGATACTATTATAATTTTTATTAATGTTTTGAATTAGTTTTTATTTTTATATACTGAAAACAAATTGTATTGAAACAATTTTCAATCAGACATTTCTAGTAAATTTTGTAAACTATTATTACAAAGAAAAGGCAAGTAACACTGAATTAAACATTTTTGAAGTAAAAAAATGAAATAGTATTTTTTTTAAGTATTCCAATAATCTATTTATTTTTATAACTTTAAAAAGTCACTTATTGTCATTTTATTTTATTAAAAATACACTGTAATAATATGATTTTCTAAGTTGTAAATAAAACAAAAGATTATTTGTGTACATTTTACAATATTTAAGTACTATTTCAGTTTTTCTACTTAAAAATGACATTTTTGTTTTAATGTTATTTGCCTTTTATTTGTAATTATTTGTGAAATTTATGAGTGAAAATTGTTTCTACACCAACTTATTTTCAGTTTCATTTAGATACTTCTATAGTTTTTATTAATATTTTGAATTCGTTTTTATTTTCATGTTTTCTGTTTTTATGTTAAGCTTTAGTAACTTTGTTGTTTTTATTTTATTTATTTTTAAATATGTCTGTACACTGTAATAATATGTTTTCTAAGTTGTAAATATTATTTTACAAGAAAACACCATTTGAAAATTTTTACTTCAAAATTTCGTTTAATTTACAATTTATTTTGTTTCTTTGTTAAATTGTGAAATGTACTAGCAATTTCTGAAGTTAAAGTAAATAAAAAGCAGAGCCTTAGCAACTAGCTGAACAATTTTTTCATTTATTTTTATTCATTTTATTTCAGTTAGTTTATGTCAAGTAACAAGTAAAGTTTTTAATGGATTTAGTTTTAATTAACTTTAATAGTGTTGGCTTCAACCACTCCATCCGTCAAAAAAGAATCCAGAAACATTTTTCCAATCTATTTGCGTTTTCTTTGGTTATGAGATGATTACAGGGTCAGATGGACCACAGAAAGCAGTTGATGAAGTGTTTTGGCAAAGTATTTCATGCACTAATCAGATAATTACACCTAATCTCTATTCAGATTTACCCCAAAATATTTCGAATCTGAATCAGACAGGAACTCGTACTTATCCTTTATATCCTTATAAGACTTATTTCTTTCTAGTTTGAGTCAGAAACAACACGTCCGAGGAGAAATGCCTGGAGTTAACAGGCTGTAATTTAATATCTTTGTGGTTTTTATTTTCCATGAGATGGTGAGTTTTCCGGAAAGGGGTTTCCAGGCTGGAAAATGCAACGGCACGTCCGTTTATAACACACATCAGTCCTACTGTTTACATGAGAGCAGATCGTCTAAATGCATGGCTGAACATGAAGCATGTATTCTCTTGACGCACCTTCATGTCAAATGCATGTTTCTACATTTAATGTCTCTGGTTACAAACAAACGTTCAGAAATTGCACAGTAAAAGAGCCACAAGAGTCACAAGAGCCCGGCATCATCATAGTGTTGTGGACAAGCATCGACATATAATGCATCTCAGCAAACACGCCTCTAACATTATTAGCTAAAAACAATCGGTTTTGAGTAGCCTGATTAAAAAACAACAACTGTACAAGCATGGGAAAACTCACTTCTGAACATATAAGTCAAGAAGATGTTTGAAAAAAGTTGCCAAATAAAATAAAATAATAGTTTATATTACTTTCGGTTTCTACTGTGCAAAACAAAAATAAATAAATAAGCCTAAATTTATGATTTTTGTATTTTTAATTGCATATAAAATTTCCATGCATTTGGATTAAACAGTTTTAATAAACTTATATATTTATTGCAATGCATATTTGTCATCATACATAAATGAAACTGGTCAGACTTCTGTAATAATACTAATAAACTGGATGTGTTTTATATACACAATAACCAGGTTTATATATTTATCATAAATAAATCCAATTTGTTTTTTATCCCATACATTTTAATTAACTGAATATTGTTAGCCATAATTTAAACATCTTCATACTTTTTATACTTCATACTGTTTTTGCAATTGACAGATTTATGCTTATTCTAAGCAATTTGAATAAATGCTTTTTTTTTTTGAGTGCAAAAATCTGACCCATTTAATTTCTGTAAGACTGACAAATATGCATCACATTAATTGTTTTTGCAATTGACAGATTTATGCTTATTCTAAGCAATTTGAATAAATGCTTTTTTTTTTTTGAGTGCAAAAATCTGACCCATTTAATTTCTGTAAGACTGACAAATATGCATCACATTAAGTTTATTAGTTTATTTATTTTAAAACTGTGTAATATAAATGGATGGACATTTTATTTGCAATTCAAATACAAAAAAATCCAAATAGTTTTACATTTTTTTTGGGCCTAAATATTTTTAATTTTTAATTTAAAATTTAAATCAATGCACCAAGGTTATTATAGTTAACTAAAACTAAAACCAAAACCATAAAACTTTTACTTGAAATAAAATAAACTAACATAAAATAAATAAAAATAAATAATAAATTATTTCAGCTAGTTACCAAGGCAACATTTTTTTATTTAATTTAACTTGATGTACTAAAATGATAATACAAATATATAATAGAATAAATAATACAAATAAACATAATAAAAATTACATTTAAAAAAAAACAAAAAACGAATACAAATTACAAAAACGCAACAAAATTACTAGAAATTAAAAAAAAAAGTCAAAATATTAATAAAAACTAAAATAGTATACTAAAATAAAACTGCAATGAAATCAAGGTCAAATTGAGTGCATTGCATTGTTCGATACAGTATAAGTCACCTGGGTATTTCATGCAAACAGACAATTTGCATACTATGCACAGTGTGCATAACAGAAATAGTTAAAGTAGTATTCTAGTATGCTATTCTGAACACAGTGGAAGCAGCACGTGACACGAGCGCTGAGCTTCACTGAAGCCCAGATATGAATCATGTGCAGGAGTTTTCAGTATTACAAAGATTAATTTCACATTTCCTGCCCACACTCTTGTTCAACAAGTCAGCACCCGCTGCGAAACACTTCTGAACTGGGCTGATCTGGGCTGGTTCAGACAGTGTATTCTGGTCTGAATGCATGTGACACACACTTACAGGTTGAGTTGAGCTCTGTTCTCGTGACCGGTGCTGCACGCATCCGTCTCACACGTCAGCTGCAGAAATCAAGCACAAGCAGGAATGCAACACATCAGATTCACAAACTTCTGTGAGACTCAATACGTTCAAACACACACCATTACTTTAAATCTGTTACAGACACTCTTAAAAACAAAGGTTTGAGAAGGCTTTTTCCGCAGTGATGCACTAGAAGAACCATTTTGGGATCCTTTCAGTGTCAGTTCTTAAAATTGCCATGACTTCTCCAAGTTTTTACTCATTTTCATGACTTTCTTAGACCTGGAAATCTCCATTTTTAAATGCATCGAAATTTCCAGGTTCTCAGGTTTTAATTCATTCATGCATTTATAAATTAACATTAGCCAAGATGGAAAAGGAATAGTTCACTCAAAAATGAAAACTTGCTGAAAATGTACTTACCCTCAGGCCATCCAAGATATAGACTTTTTTTCTTATTACTGGAAATCAGAGTTTTAAAATGCATTGAAATTTCAAGGTTTTCCATGAACATGGAATTAATCGAAATAATTAGAGCCATATAGATCCTCATGTTTTCCAGTAATTTTGATCCGGAGAGGATTTTCTTTTGCTAAAAATGCTAGTTAATGTCATTGCATTGGACCCAAAAATGCTTTTTTCCAACCTTGTTACACTCAAAAGTGACTGGCCTGCAAAAAAATTGCATATGAATCTCTAATTATGCTATATTATTACTCAATCTTGGATTCAATCTTTTTGTCAATTTGTTTTCTTTTATTTAGCACAGGTTTTGTATTTCTTTTTAAATCAGATCTGAGCTCACGCACCTCAGTTTTTGAGTGAACATTGTCAAAAATATACACAAATCATGCTTTTTTCACTCAAAAACTGAGGTGCATGAACTCAGATCAACGTGGCCTACAATCAATCAGCTCCAAAAAGAAGCACAAAACTTGTGCTAACTGAAAGAAAACGAGGTGACAAAAAGATTGAAGCCAAGATTTGCTGATAATATAGCATAATGAGAGATTTATAAGCAATGTATAATTCCGGTTGTTTTTGACCAGGAACACCAAATAGGTAATGGATATTCAGCACAGCACAAGTTAAACTTCTTAAACTCTTTTTTATGAATTATGTACCCAGCCGAATTTACAACTGTGTTTAAACAGATGCATTCTTACCAAAGTGACTTTTTTAGTGCCCTTACCCACCAAAAAAATAAAAATTCTGTTATTATATCATCCATGTGTCATTCCAAACCTGTTTGTCTTTCAACACAAAAGGAGAATTTTCAAGCCGCTCTTCAGCATAAAACAACATTTTATAGTGACAACTTAAAAAAAAAAAAAAAAAAACATATTTATGATGCTTTGTGACTGTAATCTTCCCCTCAAATCTGATTTGTGATGCTGCATTTATGTGAGAATCTATGATCTCAAACCTGGTGTGTCATTTTTGAATGAGCGAATGAGATTTCAAAGCTTCGGTTGAGTCAATTTCAGTCAATAACACATTAATAGCAGCATACGGCTTTGATACAGCGTGATGATGACAGCCGTATCACAGTCTACTCAATGAACTGTCTGATAGAATGATGTCAGAAGTGACAGTATTTACTCCTGAGAGTCTCTCAACAGCCAGAGAGCAGGACCAGACCTGTTCAACCCAACAGACTTGAGAGGAGCTCAACACTTCAGAGGACAATGAGCATTTAAGGTCTGTTTGAAGAACACAAATAACCTGCAGCCATATGCGGTATACAGTCTGCCCTGAATTACATAACCAAACACCTCACGAGTCACGGTAACACTTGACAATAATGTTAGATACAGCAAGTTAACATTTAAGTTTGCATTTAAAAGTTTTACTTAATGTCAATTCATTCATGCATTATGAATGATCATGAGCTAACAATGAACAATAGTGCATTTACGAATGAACTTTAAATGAATACTTCACTCAAAAATGAAAAGTTGCTGAAAATGTCCTCACCCTCTGACCATCCAAGAGTTTGTTTCTTCATCAGATTTGGAGAAATGTAGCATTGCATCACTTGCTCTGCAGTGAATGGGTGCCGTCAGAATGAGAGTGCAAACAGCTGATAAAAACATCACTATAATCCACAAATAATCCACAGCACTCCAGTCCATCAGTTAAAATCTGGAGAAGACAAAAACTGAAACAAATTCAGCATTAAGACGTTTTTAACTAAAATATGAGTCCATAATTCATAATAACTCTTCCTCCAGTGAAAAAGTGTTCTGGTGTGAATCAGGAGAGAAATCTGCACAGATCAAGCAGCGTTTAAACAGCTCTAAACAAATGTGACCCTGGACCACACAATCAGTCTTAAGTGTCAATTTTTCAAAACTGAGATGTATATATCATCTGAAAGCTTTCCATTGATGTATGGTTTGTTAGGATAGGACAATATTTGGCCGAAATACAGCTATTTGAAAATCTGGAATCTGAGGGTGCAAAAAAATCTAAATATTGAGAAAATCATCTTTAAAGTTGTCCAAATGAAGTTCTTAGCAATGCATATTACTAATCAAAAATTAAGTTTTGATATATTTACGGTAGGAAATTTACAAAATATCTTCATGGAACATGAACTTTACTTAATATCCTAATGA
>NW_015549608.1:805409-807050 GCF_001515605.1 Sinocyclocheilus anshuiensis
TACATTTCTGTTCCCTGAAAAAAAAAAAAAAGTTAACAAAAAAAAAAGTTAATCTTAAAAAAAAAAAAAAAAAACATATTTATGATGCTTTGTGACTGTAATCTTCCCCTCAAATCTGATTTGTGATGCTGCATTTATGTGAGAATCTATGATCTCAAACCTGGTGTGTCATTTTTGAATGAGCGAATGAGATTTCAAAGCTTCGGTTGAGTCAATTTCAGTCAATAACACATTAATAGCAGCATACGGCTTTGATACAGCGTGATGATGACAGCCGTATCACAGTCTACTCAATGAACTGTCTGATAGAATGATGTCAGAAGTGACAGTATTTACTCCTGAGAGTCTCTCAACAGCCAGAGAGCAGGACCAGACCTGTTCAACCCAACAGACTTGAGAGGAGCTCAACACTTCAGAGGACAATGAGCATTTATGGTCTGTTTGAAAAACACAAATAACCTGCAGCCATATGCGGTATACAGTCTGCCCTGAATTACATAACCAAACACCTCACGAGTCACGGTAACACTTGACAATAATGTTAGATACAGCAAGTTAACATTTAAGTTTGCATTTAAAAGTTTTACTTAATGTCAGTTCATTCATGCATTATGAATGATCATGAGCTAACAATGAACAATAGTGCATTTACGAATGAACTTTAAAAGAATACTTCACTCAAAAATGAAAAGTTGCTGAAAATGTCCTCACCCTCTGACCATCCAAGAGTTTGTTTCTTCATCAGATTTGGAGAAATGTAGCATTGCATCACTTGCTCTGCAGTGAATGGGTGCCGTCAGAATGAGAGTGCAAACAGCTGATAAAAACATCACTATAATCCACAAATAATCCACAGCACTCCAGTCCATCAGTTAAAATCTGGAGAAGACAAAAACTGAAACAAATTCAGCATTAAGACGTTTTTAACTAAAATATGAGTCCATAATTCATAATAACTCTTCCTCCAGTGAAAAAGTGTTCTGGTGTGAATCAGGAGAGAAATCTGCACAGATCAAGCAGCGTTTAAACAGCTCTAAACAAATGTGACCCTGGACCACACAATCAGTCTTAAGTGTCAATTTTTCAAAACTGAGATGTATATATCATCTGAAAGCTTTCCATTGATGTATGGTTTGTTAGGATAGGACAATATTTGGCCGAAATACAGCTATTTGAAAATCTGGAATCTGAGGGTGCAAAAAAATCTAAATATTGAGAAAATCATCTTTAAAGTTGTCCAAATGAAGTTCTTAGCAATGCATATTACTAATCAAAAATTAAGTTTTGATATATTTACGGTAGGAAATTTACAAAATATCTTCATGGAACATGAACTTTACTTAATATCCTAATGATTTTTGGCATAAAAGAAAAATCTATAATTTTGACCCATACAATGTATTGTTGGCTATTGCTACAAATATACCCCAGCGACTTAAGACTGCTTTTGTGCTCCAGGATCACAAATATGTGGCTCGATGTTGATGTGAGAGACAACAGGAGATGCACTTTTTCACTAGAGGAAGCGTTATTATGGATTAATGATGGATTTGTTTATTTTGTCTTCTCCAGATGTTAACTGATGGACTGGAGTGCTGTGGATTACTTGTGGATTATTGTGATGTTTTTATCAGCTGTTTG
>NW_015549608.1:807101-813224 GCF_001515605.1 Sinocyclocheilus anshuiensis
TTTCATTTTTGGGTGAACTATTCCTTTAATGAATGCATTAAAAAACATTGTTAGTTCATGATACCCAATGCATTAGGTAGGTGTTACTGAAGTTACTGAAAACACTTTTTAAAAGTCTGCTTCAATCTGACAAATATCATTAAATAATAATAATAATTAGAATAATTAGAAACATAAGCAGGCCTTAAAGCAAAGCAAAGGGACAGCATCAAGAAAATGAATTAAAAACTATCAAATTAAAAAATAAACAATCAGCCATCAAAACAAACTCACTTGCCATTACAAAAGAACATTTTGTACAAATGTGAAGTTTATTCTTTAAAGAAGTGAATAATATATAAACTATTGTCTATAAATATAAAGGGTTTTTGATAGTATCACAAGCAGAAGTATGAGAAAGAAGAAAATAACAGATGTCACCGGTGTAGAAAACTCTAATACAGGCTTCAATGCTAGTGTGATTTAATACATCTCCGATCCATGCAAACGCATCTCACAAGAACAGGAGTTTAAGAGCAGGCCTCTATCTACCAGTGCTTTCTGTAATCACCTTAAACAAAGATTCCTTTGCGAAAACAAAAACATTCATTTGCATGAGATAATCACCATAAACAATCAAGAATCAACATTATTTGATGTTCAGTAAAGAACATTTTTTTTAAAAAGCACATAATGACACAACAAACCCTGAAGAATTATGAACAGGATGATGTGAATTACGCTTACGTAGTGCTTGAGCGATGTGGGGGTTTTAATAGATGATGTTGATACCGATAACCAGAGCGCATACTAATATGCAACCGATACAACTTAAAAATCAGTTAAAAATATCTGAAAACAAATTGCATTGTCCATTAACAGACCTGCTGGTAGATTTTGGAAATGATACACAAGACAAGTTGACATGATTATCGCTGATCATCTCAAAAGGGCAAAATATCGGCCGATATATCGGTTTACCGCAACACAAAACTCTGCATCCCAATTTTCACATCATGTTCGTGGATTAGTTACATTACTAACATGGGCATTAAACTATTTGATCGATGTGGGGTTTTTAATAGCTGATGTTAATACTGATAACCAGAGTGCAGACTGATATACAACCGATATTACTTAATAATCAATAAAATGATCTGAAAACAAATTGCATTATTGATCAAGAGGCCTGCTGGCAGATTTTGGAAAGGATACACAGGATGAGCATTCGTGATTATCGCTGCTGATCATCTCTAAAAGGGCAAATATCAGCCGATATATCGGTTTACCACTACACGAAAGTATACATTCTAATTTTCACATCATGTTCATTAATTAGTTACATGGGCATTAAACTATTCAAGTGATGTGGGGTTTTTAATAGCTGATGTTGATACCGATGACCAGAGCGCAGACTGATATACAACCGATATGACTTAAAAATCAATACAATTATTTGAAAACAAATTGCATTATTGATCAAGAGGCCTGCTGGTAGATTTTGGAAATGATACACAGGATGAGCATTCATGATTATCACTGCTGATCATCTCAAAAGGACCAAATATCGGCCGATATATCGGTTTATCGCTACATATATGCATCCCAATTTTCACATCATGGATTAGTTACGATACCAACACAGACATTAAACTATTTGAGAAGTGCATTGCAAACACCGTCCATCCTGTTCTAGCTGTATGTTTAGAGGTACTTCTGTGCAAAAGAGCCAAAGGAGAACACAAACCCTTCAGAAACATCACCAAAGTTAAGTACAGCCTGAAGAAGAACAATGTATACATTTCTTGGAGTTAAACACAAGTGCAGGCCTGACCCCAATGCTGCTCCGAACTGAAAAAGGCACTTAACTGTACATCTTAAAACAAGCCTGAGACTGCTGCTGTCCAAGCCCAGGCCAGGAGACCAGCAACCCGCTTTAGGGTGGGTTAAGCACATATCAACCATGGGTACTCACTGTTTTTGTTCTAGCTCCTAGTCTCAGCCTCCATAAAACATTCCAGTCCTATAATTCATCTGATCTCAGACCTAAAGCTTTCATTTAAAGCTCAATTCTTCCCATGAAGTACTGGGTGCACAATTCACACACATTATCATTATTTCTGCATTATTTGCATGTAAAAAGTTTGAATATTTGCCCATGGAAATACTGATGTCGATAAAAAGACACAGTTTTACATACAAGCTTAAAAAACAGATCCCCACCCAGAATAATCCAAGAGAAAAGGCATAAATAATCTCCAAAACGTTAAGGTTTGTCCAACAAAAGCTCCTTTGATTAAAAAAAAACGAACATCCAAGAAATCCAAGTGAGATTTAAATACAAATATATACTTACAAAAAAATCACAATGTTTATGTACAACGCGAAGGGCGTCTCTTTAAACAGTTGCTGTTGTTTTTTCCATCAGAAAAAGTGACAAATAAAAAAGCAGTTAAGTCACACTGTTGTTTCTCCTTGTTTGCTGTTCGCCAGTCTCGTGTAAAACTTTCTCCACGAGTTAAGAGTCTTTCCAGACCATATCCAGAATCCAGACGTGATGCCCACGATCAGGGTCATCAGGTACTTGATCATGAACACCGTGAAATCCGGGTTCATCTGCGGGTTGTGCACGGGGCACGGCACCGCGTACGTCTTGCACGTTTGAGCGCTCCACGTCTGTTCCCACTGATCCCGAAAGGCCTGCTCGTAGAAGTAACACGCGATCACGATGGTGGCTGGAACCGTGTAGAGGACGCTGAAGATGCCGATGCGCACCATCAGCTTCTCCAGCTTCTCCGTTTTGGTGCCGTCGTGCTTCATAATGGTCCTGATGCGGAACAGAGACACGAAGCCCGCCAGGAGGAACGAGGTGCCGATGAACAGGTAGACGAACAGCGGCGCCAGGACGAATCCGCGCAACGCGTCCACGCTGTTGATGCCCACGAAGCAGACGCCGCTGAGCACATCTCCATCCACTTGACCCACCGCGAGGATGGTGATGGTCTTGACGGCTGGCACCGCCCACGCTGCGAGATGGAAATATTGCGAATTTGCTTCAATGGCCTCGTGACCCCATTTCATCCCGGCCGAGAGGAACCAAGTGAGCGCTAGAATGACCCACCAGATGGAGCTGGCCATGCTGAAGAAGTACAGCATCATGAACAGGATGGTGCAGCCTTCCTTTTTGGTGCCTTGAACCACCGTCCTGAACTCATTATCGAACTGCTCATTGCAAACCACTTTGTCTTCCAGCAGAAATCCGGCGATGTAGGCGACGGACAGCATCGTATAACACCCGGAAAGGAATATAATGGGTCTTTCCGGGTAACTAAAGCGATTCATGTCCACTAAATAAGTCAAGACGGTGAATAAAGTAGACGCGCAACACAAAACCGACCAGATCCCGATCCAAATCCGCGCAAACTTCTGTTCGTCCTCGCTGAAGTACATCACCCCGTGCAGTTTTTTGGGTTCGCACGGTGCGCCGCAGTTTTCCTCGCCTAGAAAGCGGTAGTTTAGGTACGGCGGGACTTTCAGCGAAGCCGGGCATTTAAAACGGCCCTTCCTGTGATGCTCGGGTGTCGCTTGGGTCACATCTGGAGTCGGGTTGACCGGTGCGCTCTGCTCAGACGTGTTCTGCCCCACGCACAGCTCTCCGCCGTGCACCGGGAACGACTCGCACGCGAGACTCTCCGGCCACTGGAAGCCGAATTTGTTCATGAGCGCCTCGCAGCCCTGACGCGCACGCTCGCACAGCGAACGGCACGGCGGCAGCGCCTGCTCCAGCACCGTGCAAACCGGCGCGTACATGGAGCACAAGAAGAACTTGAGGTCCGGCGAGCATCGCACTTTAACGAGCGGGTAGAACTGGTGCACCTCCAGCCCCGCGTCCTCCTGGTTCGTGTGGCCGAGGAGGTTGGGCATGATGGTCTCGTTGTACGCGATGTCCGTGCACAGAGGGATGGTGATGGGCTGGCAGAAGCCGTGCTCGGGAACCGACATGCCGCGCTCTCCGTACTGCGCGCTCGCTCCCAGTATTGCAAAGGCGAGCAGGAAGAGCGCGGACGCACCGCACGCGGCCATACTTCTCTTCTGCGGTCTGTCTCCTCTCACAGCCAGCTCGCCCGCCAGCGCTCTTCCTCCCCTCCAACTCCCTCGGGCGATTTATCCTGTCAAGTCGGTGTCCAGAAACTTTTAGGAGAGCGCAGCGGCGCCCCGGACGCTGCTCAGCGGATCAAACGCGTAAAGAAAACCCACACGAGTGTCTGGTTGAGACGAATAAAGAGTCGCGCTGTATCGTGTCAGAGTTTCTGTGAGCTGTTCAAACTTGTTTCCAGGCGCCCCGCTGTCTGCTGTTCATAAGCGAAACGCGGGCGGGGCGTCACGGACAGATGGCTCGCGTTAGGGAGCGTCTGGATTTCGTTCGCCTGCGGTTCACGCTCTTTTAACGTTCACTCTTCGAGTTTATAGAGTTATCTGCTGACTTTACAGATCAGAATAATAAGTAAAAGAGCAGACACCGGGTGTCGGGGTTTCTTTTGCCTGAAGTTTGATTTTTTTGCGTTCTTTAAACGTTCGTTCTTAGACTTTATGGGGTTGTTGAATGGAATGCATTTTATCTGATAACTCTACCAATATATTTAGCATTGTTTTCACCAGTATAAATTCAGAATGGAGTTCTGAATAAGTCAATGCTTGCATATAATGTAAAAATACGGTAAACAGAAATGATGAACTAATATTAGCTTCAAATTTTCATTCAAACACTTTAATAAAATAAAAGGAAGAATAACTATCTGAGAAATCATTTAACCATTTGATGCACGAATCTTTCTTTTAACAACAATATTATTATCATCATCATCATCATCAAATGAATGTTTTTAGAAAGAATTGCACATCTGTAATTATTCCAGAGGTATGATGCATGAAACATTTTTTAAATGTTTTTTCTTTTATTCTTCTTATTATTATCATCATCATGAAATGTAATCTTTTGGAAAGGATTGCACATTTGTCCACTGTAAAATAAGACAGACGTATATATTTTACAGGTAGGTGATCACCACCATGGTAAATTTATTTTGCAATGTATATGAACACAATGTCATAAAAAGTAGAGTCATTTAGAATTATGGGTAAGTGACAAAGGTGATTTAGATATAGAATCACACCATGAATGGTTAAAATGCCTTAAAGATCTCTCCAGAAGTTTAAAACAATTCATCAAATCTGCTAAATATCACTGAACAAATCTGCTTGCTGTGCAAAAAAACAGAGACGGTCCCTAACGTGCAGCCCTTCCTATTGGTTACTGTGAGTGTCTGTAGGAGAAATGAGAGGAACATGATTTGCTCTGACAGGAGAATGTAAAGACAGCCTTCACTAAGAGTCTGGATACTGGCTGAATACAAAACAACTTCTGCCTGAGTCAAGATTTCATTCAGCCATTTTCCATTTGGTCTTATTTTGCAATATTTTTTGATAAACAAACATGAAATGTTCTACCAGTTCAGCCACTCATACTGGACTTTCAACTGGAGAGTAAATAAACCAATATATTGTATTTTAAATGTGTAGAATTCGAAATCACTTTAGACAGGACATATAAACTTTTCTTTTTTTCAACTTAACAGTCAGTCTAATCTAGATGCTAAAACAAGGTTGCAAAGGTCTGAATAATCCTGGAACAGACTGGACTGGCCAAACCAGAAAGAGATGACGTGCAAAACATGCATGTAAACTCACTAATAATGTGTCATTTAGGGTAACCATTAACCATTATGTAAACTGAAATCGCCCAGATTTGTCTTAAAAATAAAGGTTGCAAAAGTTTTTTTTTTACTTTTTTACCACGTTTGGTTCCTCAAAGAACTTTTCAGTAAACAGTTCTTAAAAGAACCCTTGTGAAGAAAATTTTTCTGATCTAAAGAGCCTTTTTCCTCTATAAAGAACCTTTATAAAGAATTGATTGCACAAAACCATCGATGCCAATAACGAACCTTTATTTTTTAAGAGCATACAGAAGCAAAAATCATTACTTTTTAATCTCAGTTTGTGAATACAGTTCAATATTAGTTACATGCTATTGCCAACTTCTCTTGAAATCAGTGCAGAGTAGAGCCCGACCGATATGAGTTTTTT
>NW_015549608.1:813827-832816 GCF_001515605.1 Sinocyclocheilus anshuiensis
CGAGAACGCGGTGGCGGATCTCCACCAAATTCGGGGGATCCCTTCAGCTTGAGGAGCCCTCTCGAATGCCACCCTCCGCGCGTCGGTAGCCGGACCTCGAATTTAACCATCCGGAACTCCCGAACCCTGGGGGCTATCGACGCGGGGGTGGTCTCATTCGAAAGCGGGCCTCTAGACGTACACTCGATTCGCGTTCGAGAGGGTTCCTCGAGCTGAAGGGATCCCCCGAATTTGGTTTGGATTCTCCGCGCCGTTACGGAGATATGGCCGTTCAAAGTTTCAATGGTTTTCCATAGACTAAGCTTTAAAGCGTTTCATCCAGGTCGCCAGAAGCAGACAATGGAGCGCGCTCTGCTGGACAAACTAAGTAATTACACCATTTCAAGCATTTTATCTGCATTATATGTTCAGTAAAAAAAAAAGTGAATATCGGCGGCATATTCACCGATACCGATATATCAGCGACAGGCTCATATCGGCCGATAATATCGGCACAACGATATATTGGTTGGGCTCTAGTGCAGAGCGCTTCAAATCATTGATTGTGAAAACGAAGGTTGGTTTGAAGCATTAATAAACTTTATTTATTTCAGGTAAAACAACAATAAACAACATTTACAGAAGGACATTACATCTTCCATAATAACATTACATACAGGTTTCTAACAAATAATGCAATTCCTACTCTAATATATTCTAAGTTTCGTTCATTATAAAGTGATCAGTTACACGTCTAGGTTCCAGAACTGCTTGTCAAAAGTCTGCATTATTTCAGTGCATCTTACAAAAAAGAAAAATAGATATAGGCAAGTGAAGCGAAAACACAGATTCAGTGTTCAGCACAGCGGATGCATGTTCAACCTCCACGCCTGTTTCCCAACGAGAATATACGGATATGAACCAGTCAAGGGGGCGTTCGTGAGCCTTAACGCTGAATATATACTGTATATACAGCCTAGTATATAACAAAGATTACAAAAAGAGTAAATATTCACAGATGAATTGAGAATAACATGGTATTGACAGCACATTCCATAGCAGAGCAAACTGGGAATCTAAAGCTGTTCCCTTTTCATGGTATATTTACATTTATATATCGATTTTATAACTATGGAAGCCCCTTTCTGCCACTGAATTAAAAAATGTAAAAACGGTAAGTGCGACTTTGTATCTCGCATATAAACTCACAATTGTGAGAAAAAAGTAAAAATTGCGAGATATAAATTTGCACTTTGAGTCGCAATTCTCAAGTCAGAATTGCAAGATATTAACTCGCAATTGCGAGAAAAAAGCCAGAATTGCGAGATTTAAACTCACTAAACTCGATAAACTTGCAATTCTGAGAAATAAAGTTGCAATTCTAAGAAAAAGTCCGAATTGCTAGATATAAACTCGCAATTGCATGATCAAAAGTCATAATTGCGATATATAAACACACAATTGTAAGAAAATTGTGTCTGTCTTTTTTCCTCAGAAATGGACGTTATAACTCACGTTTGTTTATATCTCACAATTTTGAAAAAAGTCGGAACTGCGAGGAAAAAAAAGTCAGAATTGCAAGTTTATATCTCGCAATTCTGACTTTATAACTCGTAATTTTAAGTTTATATCATGCAATTCTGAGAGAGAAAAAAGTCAGAATTGTGAGATAAAAAGTCGCAATTACCTCGTTTTATTTTTTAATTCAGTGGCAGAAATGAGCTTCCATAAATAACCAACTTTGAAGTAAGCGCCAATGATTATGCAAACATGATGTCTCTTCTTTTTTGTGTGTTCGTCACAGTGCTAAATGTGCAATAATCATTTATTATTACTTTTCTCCATCCCTTTTTCTTGCAAAAAAGGAGACTCTAGACACCTTAAAGTGGTGATAAAATACAGCATGCCACATGTAAATCTGCGACCGCCACAAAGACAGGAGGAGCTCTTACATATTTCAAGCATGTTGCATGAAAATAATTATTGGGCTCCTAATACTGGCTGGAATCCTTTAATGCCGCAGCAGGTTTGGAGGCATTAATGCGGCTCCGTCACGTTTCGACAGAATCACAGCTCTCTTCATAATCGCAACATTAAAAAAGTCTCTTCATTTCTGAGAATATGTGAGTATAAACTAGTTAGTTTGAATAAAGGCCACGTTCACACTGCAGATTAATACGGGTGTCACTCCTCTTCACATGCACTGCAATACAATCTGTTGCTTACTCTGTATTTTTGTTTTCCAGTATAGTACAAGAAGCAAAATTTAAAAGATATTAAGTCTTGTTTTCTGAAAAATTAGTCATAAGTTTATACTCAAAACAAGAAAAAGATTATGGAAGCTTGTTTCCACAGATAACAATTTTGTCAATTCTGATAAAAAAAAAAATTAAGTCAAAATTGTGAGATATACTCAGAATTGCCAGATAGAAACTCGGAATTCTGACTTTCTCACAGTTCTGACTTTTATATTTCAATTTATATTTCTAATATATACTATCATAGTTAATAACTCTCAATTCTGAGTTTATATCTCGCAATTGACATTTTCTCAGAATTGCGAGAAAAACAGAAGTGTGAGATAAAAAGTTGCAATTGCCTTTTAGTAAGAAAAAATAAAACTTAATTCAAAGGGAAAACAAGTTTATTTTCCTGACCTCACTGACAATTTTTTTCTTGTTTTAAGCAAAAACCCACTTAATTTTGATCATTTCTTCAGAAAACTATATTTAACGATGCATGTCTTCATGCATCTCAAATAAATGTATCTTGATTTGAGAATGTTTCGATATTTGCACTGGAAAACAAGACAACAAATCATTTTTTTCAGTGTAGAGCATTGAATTTACTCATTTGCACCACTTTTGTGCACTGTATTTTAGTGCATGCTTACTGTTATTGAATCTGCATAATACCTTTAGTGAATTGGGTGCTAAAATACATTAATACGTCTTCATTTCCTAAAATTTCTTTTGTCCAAAAAAGCAAACACAATGTTGCTACGATTATCACTATATCAGCCAAATTAAATTCAGGATTAAGCATGAAAATCAGGTTATGCAGTGTGTACGTGGCCTGACCGAAATTACAGGTGCAAAACACGACCTTATAAGTTGGAATGTTGTGCAAACATGTCGAAAAGTGCATTCGCAGTAAGCGTCAACCTTTTAAAGTTCAGAAATCTCATTGCTCTTTAACTAGTCCTCTGACCATTAGTCATGACATTATGACTAAAGCTGAATCAAGAACTTCATTTTGCACAAATATTAATTTAATAAAAATGGATCATGTCTGGATTTGCACCGTATAATAACTGCAAAGGCGTGATGTGTCACTGGACGTCATGCACGTCTGTACACATTCCATTCGCTTCTGATTTATTAAATAATCTGTTTCTAAACAGGTGTTACTGTACAAATCTGAACTCATTTCACTTCTTTATTCGATCCGTGTTAACAGTGCAGAGCCAAACATTGCTATTGTTCAATTAGCTCTTACACTTATAGAAAGCAAAATCCATTGATATTTCACAACATACTGAGAGAAAGAGAAAATACCGTACCCAAATGGAGATTATATTATTATGTTGATCGTCTGTTGTACAGAAACCAAATGGACGAACATGAACAGGAAGAGCAGTATCAGTATTCAGATTGGCAAGTTGGGAGAGTAGTGCACTTTGGGAAGGTTCTTCCGATCAAACTCATCAACTTCATCAACAACACTTCAGTTTGAAATGTTAAAGGCTGTTCACATAATGCATACTTGCACTTATAAACAGCTAGAAAAATTGAATGCTTGAGTCTTGAAATGTATTTTCAAATTATTTTACTCTTCTATTATGTTCCAATTTGACCCACAACACATTTTTGAGTTACTGGTTAACCTGAAATCACGTGACTAATTCTCATTTAGGGTCATGAACATGCATGCAAAGTTTTGACACTGGTGTGTTGTGGAATATGTATGAAATTCTGTTTCAAATTAAAGTTTTCAATTTGACCCATTTCAATTTGAACCCATTTCATGGTTAAAGGCATGTGTTCAGACCCAAAATAAAAAAATAAATATGTATTTTGTTTGGTATGTGCATTTATTATGCATTTGGCAGATGCTTTTATTTCAAGGAACATGCGCTGCGTTGAAGGCTTACGTTTTTATTAGTTCATGCATATGAATTTTGCTGGGAATTGAACCCATGATCGTGCTGTTGCAAGTGCCATGCTGCTAAAGTTTGAGCTTTAGGAAAGCATACAAAATAAAAAAAAACTGAAATAAAAAAATTTATACAATTTTAAATGTAAAAATATTTTTTTTTAATAAAAAAAAAAAACCTATTTATAATCTTCACATTTTGTGAAAAATGTTTAAAAATAGTTGTTAAATACAGTTTTAAAAATCATATGTTCTGTGTACTTTTTGTAATGTGTCAGAACTATTAATGTTAAAGGTTTACTACTTGATTTTGTTTTTCATAGAGTGATTTTTGGTGAACTGTATTGAACCCAATTCTGATTAAATTTTTAAATAACATGACATGGCTTAAAAATTAAATGCTAAAGCATTTCTGTTGCTCAAACAGTAGTGCAAGCAATGGCAAGGTCATGGGTTCGAATCTCAGTGAATGCATGAACTGATCAAATGTAAACTTTGAATGCTATATACTTTAAGTTGGATAAAAGCATCTGCAAAATGCATAAACGTAACGAAAAAAAGCAGAGCTCATGCAACAAGATACAGAGATGTCCATTTAAATAAAAAACAGCACAACCTGTGTGAACATCCTCTAACAGTTCAAAGTAAATTTTGGGCCGTTTTAACGATCAGTTAACAAGTGCAATTTGTTATAAGATTGTCATGGGCCTTCGGACGGAACAGCGAAAATAGATTTCTTTCCAAACATGGACGAGTGAATTTCTTTCTCATGCACAGTAGCACCAGTGCAAGTGTATTGCCTGTATTTAACACTCAACGCACATGTAAACGCACACAGACGTACACAAGACTCACAGTTATCTGCCGTTAGTGATGGTGTTCATTGCTTTAGCGCAGTCCCTGCAGTGAGTGTATGTGTACCATCAGGCTGCAACCACATTGTCAGTGTGATTATCGTTATTACTAGGGATGCACCGATACTAAATTTCTCAGCCGAAACTGATAACCGATTATTCAGTGATATCTGCTGATACTGATAAACAATTATTCAGAATGACATCTGCTGATACGATACCGATAGCCAATAATTCAGAATGATATCTGCCGATACCGATTATTCAGAATGATATCTGCCGATACCGATAGTCGATTATTCAGAACGATAGCCAATTGTTCAGAATGACATCTGCCGATATCGATTATTCAGAATGATATCTGCCGATACGATACCGACTGCCGATTATTCAGAATTATATCTGCCGATACCGATACCTATAGACGTTTATTCAGAATGATATCTGCCGATACTGATAGCCGATTATTCAGAATGATATCTGCTGATACTGATAAACAATTATTCAGAAAGATATCTGCCGATACCTAACCAACTGTGAAAACTGGATAACTTTCCTGAGGTAAATGCAGCGTTAAGCAATACACTGTTCACAAGCTGTTTTATTTGACGTCTTTCTTTCGGTTGAAATGCTGATTGAGTGATGATATGAGCCATGACACATTTCGATAAGATGTACTGTATCTTTCAACGTCTTCTGATGTTCATTCATGTTTATTTCACACTATAACTTGTTTTAAAGTGGAAGAGACTCGCGCTCCGCACTGCCTCTTGAACTGAAGTGCTACAGAGATCTGAACGCCACAAGAGCGTCAAACGTTATTATATTTTATAATTATTATATTATATATTATAAACGTTATAAAATTTATTATTCAAATTTTGTAATAAAATGGACATTACTTGAGAGCTGAGACCTTGTTTCTTATCAGAAGTAAGATTATTGGACGGGAGGTTCATTACAAATAACGTTTCGCGATCTAGCAACCCTGGCTTGAACTACGGGTGCTTCACAGGGTCAAACAAAACTTGTGTTAACACGTTGCGTTAATGCGTTATTATTGCTTTAACTTGGACAGTCTTAAATTCAACACAACACAAGTTGCTGTCTGACATGTTTTTCCGCCCCCTTTTGATTGACAGGATATAATCGGCCCTGATCATTGGCTGTTTTTAAGCAATCGGTCTATGGCTGATAGTGCAGGTAATTGTTTTAATCAGCCGATACCGATTATTGGCCGATATATCGGTGCATCCCTAGTTATTACTGTGGAAATTATTGTCATGTTATTGGGAGTGCAGCTGGACCGTACCATAGCCAACAATGTTTAAGATTGCAGGAAATGCAAAATGCCAGCTTGGTCTCGATAATGCGTGATTGTGCACGGGAGGGCATTTGGTTCGTTCTCTTAGATAGACACGTATTTAACTGTACAAACATTCGTACATAGGTAGCTACATACACAAACAGTTCGTATTAATTGCCTTTTGAAGCCCGAACGTCGCTCGCATGCCGTTGATGTGGGAATGTTACACCACATTCCTGATGGTAAAACTCAGATTTGACTGATTTGCTCTCAGTCCCATGTGGAAGGTCAAACCAACCGGAAATGAAATAATTTAAATAAACATTAAGAGTCGTTCCCATCTCCTTCTTCTTTTTGTATTTTTCATATCTTGATGGCTGACAGCGCCAACCTGCAAAACAAGAGAGACAAAAGCATTCAAGGTCAGTCCTGATGTGCAGTTTTAGCAACTGAACTGTAGTTTAAGACGAGACTTTCATGCACTGGTCAATTTTGAGATTTGGGGCTATTTGGCTTTCCATAATGTGTTGTTTCAGACTAGTGGAAAGAAAACATCCCAAAATACACATTTAAGTGTTTATTTCATTACACTTTATTTGTGTCTGTAAATTTCAATTTCAATGCATATCTTTAAAGTCTGTTTTCTCAAAATGAGTTTCTTTGTCCACTTCAGCAGCACTTACATACACCAAACTTTGCAGTTTTATTCCTCTCTATATTCTGAAGGGTTTTACCGAGAGATTTGTTCATATATTATTCACACGATTTATACAACATTTTACTCCTAAAAACAATGTAAAAATTTATTTTTGTCTGTCTGTTGACAGTATTTTCTGATTTATGGAGTAATAAAAAGAGAAATCCCAAATCCCCTCAGGAAAAATCTTTAATCTAAATATGTTAACAAAATCACACAAGAATTTTGAACCTGGCTTTATCCAATGTTCAGATTTACGTTCAGGAAATTTGTGCAAATTAGTGCATGTTTAATTAAATGTATTTATACATTACATTAAAAAAAAAAACTTGCAATACAAATTTTTTTTTTAATTGTTAATGTAATCTATCACAGCTGGTGAAGTATGGTGAAATCTATTAGTTAATTTTTACCCTAATCGCCTGCAGTGTTTTGCCTCAACTATATTAAATGATGTATTTCAATCAACTAAATTTTTAAAGCATGTGTGTCCGACCTCTCTCTCTCTCTCTCTCTGGCCGTCTGTTATTCTCTTTCTTACTCTCTCGTTTCAGATTTTCTTTCTTTCTTTGTTGCCCTTCCCCCACTTGATTTCAGTCCATGCCTTTGGAAAACCGTTCCTGGAGGATTTGCAAGTGTGTGTGCCAGAAATCAGAGATCATGGAAGGACGCTGCCTTTATCAAGAGCCCAAAGCATGTGTGTGTGTGTGTGTGTGTGTGTGTGTGTGTGTGAACGAGGAAATCGACCAGCTCAGAAACACACCGTCCCACTGCAAACCCAACAAACTACATCCACTGAAGGCCGGGCGATAAATAGATATTCATCAATGATATTGATAATGAACTTAAGCGATATTTAGCCTACATCTACACTTCAAGATATGATATGGAAAAACATATTTTAAATAAAAGAAGAATTTTAATAACTTAAAGAATAAAAAATAACAAGAGATAAGACATTTGGTTCATACCTCTGAGTATCGTATATAAAAATAGCAACATTCTTTTAATCACTACATTCTTTTACATGTAAGTTCATGTAAAACGTCAAAGCACATGTATTTGCTCAGTTACAGCTTGTCTCGACAGACAGTCAGAAATGATCATCTATTGAATATTCCCTTTAACTCTCAAACTAATTCGTTAAATGTTGAACCAGTGAAACGCACTCATTCTGCTCTCAAGACCTTCTTCTCTTCTCTTTCTGCGCTCGGGTCAAAGATTCGATGCTCATTCAATTTATTATCCGATTTATCAATTTATTCAAAAATGCACGAAAAATGCAATTCATACAGACAATGAGTTAAATACAGCTCTCACTGAAATATTCTTTTGTGGGGCATTAAGTTGATAATAGACGACGACGACGACGACGACGACGACAACAACAACGACAACAACAACAACAACAACAACAACAACAACAACAACAACAACAACAACAACAGGAGCAACAACATCAGCAATTCTGCTCTCAAGACCTTCTTCTCTTCTCTTTCTGCGCTCGGGTCAAAGATTCGATGCTCATTCAATTTATTATCCGATTTATCAATTTATTCAAAAATGCACGAAAAATGCAATTCATACAGACAATGAGTTAAATACAGCTCTCACTGAAATATTCTTTTGTGGGGCATTAAGTTGATAATAGACGACGACGACGACGACGACGACAACAACAACAACAACAACAACAATAATAAATAAACAAACAAAAGCTGAAATAAAAAGAAATAATACATTTTCAATAATTCTGATTAATTTAATAATATTCCAAATAATTATTTCTAAAAAAAAATGGTGAAGCAGTGTTGCTTCAAAATATTATTATTATTATTTTAGTACATTATTATTATTATTATTATTTTAGTATTTTTGTTTAGTATTTAGCATTTATTAATATTTTGACTTTTTTTGTTCTTTTGAGGCTTTTATTTTTGTTTTATTTTAAGTTTTAGTAATTTTGTTATGCGGTTATTTATTTATTTAAAAAAAATTTTGTTTAGCTTTAATTTATTTTTAGTTTTAGTCATTTAATAATTTCGGTTCTTTTTTATTTCAATTACTTGCTAAGGCAAAGTTTTTTTTTTTTTTTTGAGTTTAAGTTTTTCACTTAATATTTAAATTTCATTTTTATCTAAGCTTAATTTGAATTGAGGAAAACTATTTTTAATAGTTTTAGTAAACAATAACAAAACTGATGAGCAGGAAATCTCATTTTACCAGGATGTCTTCAGGAAACCTGTTTGAAAACAATCATTTTTGCAATTCCATGTGGTGGCGCTAGTGAGGCAGAAATTACACACCAAAACTAAAAGATGTTAAAGCTGATCATGTTAAGATTGCACTTAATATTTGTCAAGCATAATAATCAAAAACACCCAATCACATCCTTACAAGAAGAGAATCTCTCAGAATCTCTCAGCGATGAGCGTCAGGTTCTCGTGAGAGCAGAAGAATGTCAGATGTGTTGAAGAGCGTCTCTGACTGGTTTAGCAAACACAATGAGGAGAAGGGCTCCTATAGTCCTCAGCCAGCAGACGGGCCCCTTCTGTGACCTCTGACCCCCCCGCCGACACGGGTCTCGTCACGTCTCAAAGCGTGTAATGAAGTGCGTCAGACCACCATTAAACGGCACACACACACACACACCCTCGCTGTGAGCCGAGTTGACGTTTTAATACGACTGTGAGTGTTTGAACGTCTCAGAAAAGATTTCCAATCGCTTTCATGAACACACTTGGATTACCTTCCACTTTCTTAACAGTGCAAATTTAATTAAAGACGAGGATTTAAAGTGCACTGAAAAGTTTCCAGTCATTAAAGGCGCAGGAATGCCGGCCAGGACGCGACTCAAGCACGTCAGTGCTGTTCATTTTCATTTTAATGACCTCCATCACTTCAGCTCCACACAGAACGTGTGCTATGAAACCAATAAAGTGCTCCTCACTAGTGACAGCTTTATAGTGAGGGCGGTGGATTAAACCTTTCAACTAAACAGCTTGTTAAAATCAAGTTCTGCTCAGCTGGAGTCTCCAAACACAACTGACAAATAATGACAGTTTCACAAACACTGCCTCGACTCTCATTGGCCAGGCAGACAGAAAGTCCCGCCCCAAACTCACATGATTGGTTGAGTCAAAAGTTAACATGACTATCACTATGATTATGACTTGAAATCATATCAACATTTCTTTTTTTCTAGGAATGAAAATACTGTTATCATTTCATGCTCTAAATATGACTTTTTTTCCCTGTTGAACACAAAATACCATTAATGTTGCTCTTTTCTATAAAATGAAAGTGAATAGAGATGGACACTGTCAAAAATAACAACAAGAAAAACTAATAAATATGTGAAAATTTGCCTTGGTAACTGAAATAAGTAAGTTTAAGCTGAATAACTAAAATGACTAAAACAAAAACTGAAATAAAAATACATTTAAAAACTGAAATAAAAATAAATTAAAGCTATATATAAATAGCTAAATATAAATATAAAAAAGACAAACTAATAAATAAATCACAAAAGCACCTAAAGTTACTAAAACTAAAATGAAAATAAATAAAAAAAAATCTTACATTCTAAAGCTGAAATAAATAATAATAATAATAATAATAATGAGAAATGTTGCCTAGGTAACTAGCTGAAATAAATAAGTTGAAGTTGAAGTGAATGGAAATAAAATTAAATAAAAAAACTGAAACAAAAGTAAATTAAAGCTAAATATAAACATTAAATAACTAATAAAAATGACAAGAGCACATAACAAAATTACTAAAACTAAAGTTAAAATGAAAACTGAAAATATAAAAATAAAATCTCTTTCAAAGCTCAAATAAAGTAAAATGAAATAAAACATAAATATTAGATGAAAAACTTAAACTTGCTTTAAACTTAAAAATGTTACAAAAAATGCCTTGGTAAATAACTGAAATAAGTTTAAGTACTAAAATTACCAAAACTAAAATAAAAATGCACTATACATAAATAGAAATATTTTTCATTTTGAACACAAAATAACATTAACACTGCTCTGTCATTACAGAGTCATAAGCGTAGTTCAGATAAGACTAGTGCACTGTATTCACGTCATATGATGCTTTGTGTGAGAATCAGTCATTATTTGTTGTTTATTGGCATTATGGTGAGTAACTATGTGATTTCTGCGGGACGTTTCGTCTCGTCTCTGAGCAGGTTGTTTGAGTTAGAGCAGCGCTTGCTCTCGGGTTAAAGATTGATTTTGGATCAATCATAATAAAGCTGTACACACACAGCAGACACAGCGTTACATAAATGTCCTGGCTTCATCATAATAAATGTGTAAGGATTAACTCTGTAATAAATATCATCACGTTCTCTTCCAGCTGGAGCGTTGGTCACTTCAGTTCATCACGGCTATAAATACAAATAAAAATCATTTTCAGTAACTGAAATAAAGCTGAAATAAAATAAAATAAAATATGAATATTAGATGAAAAACTCAAACTTAAATGAAAATCAGAAATAGCCTTGGCAACTGACTGAAATAAATAAGGTTAAATTGAAGAACTAAACTAAAAACTGAAATAAAAATTAGAAAAGCACATAAAAAAATGTAAATCTAAAATAAAAACGAAAACTGAAAATATAAAAATAAAATCGAATTCAAAGTTGAAATAAAATAAAATATAAATATTAGATGAAAAACTTAAATGTAAAAAATCATAAAAGAAAATTGCATATGTTGCCTTGGTAACTAACTAAAATAAGTTTATTCTGAAGTACTAAAATGACTAAAACTGAAATAAAAATAAATTAAAGCTAAATAGAAATATAAAAAAACTAATAAAAGCACATAAAATTACTGAAACTAAAATGAAAACTGAAAGTATAAAAATAAAAACTAATTCAAAAGTGAAATAAAGTGAATAAAATATAAATATTAGATGAAACGAATAACTTTAAGTACTAAAATTACTCAAACACTGAAATAAATATAAATGAAAGCTATATATATATATATATATAAAATAATAATAATAGTAATTACAAAAACAAAAAAATGACTAAAACAAACTAAAATGAAAACTAAAACTATAAAAATAAAAGCAATTCAAAAGATTAAGAGTATAATTAAACCGCTCCACTGATCACAGCATTTGAAGCCATTTTGCACTTAATATGGGTTGCTCTGGAAAACAATTATTTTGAAAAAATGCCTGCATCCCTGTTGTTCAATATTTAAGCAGAAATAAAACGGCATAAGAAACAATACAGTGTGCTCTCGGCTCTGCATAGTCAAACTCTGCTTTGACACGATGAAGTTTGAGATATGAACTCAAGGCTCATTCCACAGAGCGATCGCTAGGGGTTTCTCTAATTGATATAAAGCTGAAAGACAAGAAAATAAATATTGGATTATAAACTTTTAAGTTTTAGTTTTATTTAATTTGAGTTATTTCAGTACTTCAACATACAAAATGGAAATGAAATAATATATATATATTGAATGTATTTATATATATGTACATGTACTTTTAGTTTTAATTACTTTTTCTTATTTGTAAGTTGCTTTGGATAAAAGCGTCTGCTAAATGACTAAAAGTCATTTAGTCATTATTATTATTGATATGTGGTTGCTAGGGTATTTGAGTGGTTTCCAAGGTGTTGCTATGAAGTTGCTAGCGTGTTTGGGTGGTGTCCAGGGTGTTACTTTGAAGTTGCTAGTTTGTCTGGGTGGTTTCCAGGATGTTGCCATGAAGTTGCTAGTGTGTTTAGGGGGTTTCCATGACATTGCTATGTGGTTGGTAGTTTTTTTTTTTTGGTGGTTTTCAGGACATTGCTATGTGGTTGCTTGGGTTTTTGGGTGGTTTCCAGGTTGTTGCTATGAAGTTGCTAGTGGGTTTGGGTGGTTTCCAGGGTGTTGCTATGAAGTTGCTAGGGTTTTTGGGTGGTTTCCAGGTTGTTGCTATGAAGTTGCTAGTGGGTTTGGGTGGTTTCCAGGGTGTTGCTATGAAGTTGCTAGGGTTTTTGGGTGGTTTCCAGGTTGTTGCTATGAAGTTGCTAGTGGGTTTGGGTGGTTTCCAGGGTGTTGCTATGAAGTTGCTAGGGTTTTTGGGTGGTTTCCAGGTTGTTGCTATGAAGTTGCTAGTGGGTTTGGGTGGTTTCCAGGGTGTTGCTATGAAGTTGCTAGGGTTTTTGGGTGGTTTCCAGGTTGTTGCTATGAAGTTGCTAGTGGGTTTGGGTGGTTTCCAGGGTGTTGCTATGAAGTTGCTAGGGTTTTTGGGTGGTTTCCAGGTTGTTGCTATGAAGTTGCTAGTGGGTTTGGGTGGTTTCCAGGGTGTTGCTATGAAGTTGCTAGGGTTTTTGGGTGGTTTCCAGGTTGTTGCTATGAAGTTGCTAGTGGGTTTGGGTGGTTTCCAGGGTGTTGCTATGAAGTTGCTAGGGTGTTTGGGAGGCTTCCAGGAAGTTGCTATGCGGTTGCTAGGGTTTTTGGGAGGTTTCCAGGATGTTGCTATGGGGTTAGTGTGTTTGGGAAGTTTCTAGGTTATTGCTATGTGGTTGCTAGGGTATTTTGTTGGTTTCCAGGGTGTTGCTGTTAAGTTGCTAGTGTGTTTGGGTGGTTGCCAGGGTGTTGCTATGAAGTTGCTAGGGTGTTTGGGAGGCTTCCAGGGTGTTGCTATGCAGTTGCCAACACGATTTCTCTTAAACAACCCTAAAATCCCATTCTGCATCCAAAGCATTCAGCAGCACGTCACACTGAGTTCTGACACACATGTTTTGCACTCAGTGACGTCAAACCTGGACTGATGCATCAACACGCCATGATTTGAATCTGAATTCAGAGCTTTATCAGTAAATAAGGTCCTTTTGAGATGCAGTTTGTTTTAACACGACATGAGGATGAGTAAACAGCAGGTCTGTAGTTTTTGGGAGAATTATATCTTTAATATCTTTAGACATGGATGTGGTTTGGTGAAGCACACTGAGGTCTTCTGGAGCCGCAGCGAGAGCAGGAGGTGATCATTAAAGCTTCTCTGGCAACTCTTGAAAGGGCTTTTCCACAGCGGGGAGTGATCAATAATGAGAGCTCGTATCTTATGTATCAAAACCATTAAACGCATTTGAAATCTGTGCATATTTGACTCTGGAAATGCATATTCAGTGCCAAAAACAACTGCACTTCATGAAGTTCAAATGCCATTGTGTTTGTTTTTAGACTGCAGCTGTTTTGAAATAATAAAGGATCCAATTTGACGTGGATAAAATTAAAGCTCTGTCGTTAAGTTGTAAGTCTTGAGTCGTTCCAAATCTGTATGAATTTCTTTCTTTTGCAGAACACAAACAAATAATGATTCAAATGCCATTGTGTTTGTTTTTAGACTGCAGCTGTTTTGAAATAATAAAGGATCCAATTTGACGTGGATAATGAATGAGGGCTTGTCAAGCTTTTCCAATTCAGACTTGATAAAATAGAGATGTTTAAGGGATATTTCATCCAAAAATTAAAGCTCTGTCGTTAAGTTGTAAGTCTTGAGTCGTTCCAAATCTGTATGAATTTCTTTCTTTTGCAGAACACAAACAAATAATGTTTAAGCTGTCTGTATTATAAAATCAATGGGAATTAAAATATTCAAGGCCCAGAAAAGGATATTCTGAAGCAAAACAATCACTCGGCATAATGAACCAAAACATTGATCAAAACATCAAATATAGTGACGTCTATTAACCTCAAACCTCATTGTTTCTTCAAAACATCAAGATTTGAAGTTCATTATTATATATATTACGTTATTATAGTTGACTAAAACCAAAACTATTAAAAAATAAATGTTAACTGAAATAAAATACATAAAAAACTTAAACTAGTTGTCAAGACAACACTTCTCATTTTCGTTTAGTTTAACTAGATATAAAAAATATTTTGTAGACATATTTAAAAACAGCAAAAACACAACAAAATTACTAAAACTTTAACTAAAATTAACATGAAAGCAGAAAATATACAAATAAAATCTAATTCAAAATATCAGCAAAAATTATAATAGTATGTCAGTGATACTAAAATCTTTAACATTTAGAGAAATTGCTAGTAAATTTCACAAGGTATTACAAAGAAACAGCAAGCGACACCCTGAATCAAACATGAAATTAAGTAGAAAGACTAAAATAGTATTTTCTTGTAAAATGTGCTCTAATAATCTTTGCTTTATTTACAACTTCTACAGTGTATATGATGTCGTCTGCATATGACAGAAGTGTCATTTTTTGGTGAACTATCCCTTTAAATGATGGTTTTATGCTTTACAGAAGCAGACAAACCAACCAAAAATGATATGAGCTTTTTCTTTGGATTAAAGAAGTTATAGGACAAATTAACCACATTTAAAATATAAATAAATATACACTATACTAGACTATGAGTCCACAGACCCCTGGCTGAAAGACGCGTTTGCGCTGTTGACTCGGGACGGTTTGATCAATCAATCGCATGGCAAACAAGCACCCGGTCGTTCCAGTCAGCCGGTGGAGAGACGCCTCGATGAAGCAGATCAATGCGAGTGCAGGATCTGACGCTCAAGCCCAGCCTCGGGCCGTCTCTCCTGGATTCCACATCAAACAGCCGCCTGTCAGTCAAACACAAAGATGGGCTCCGTCTGACACAACAACCCTTCCTGCGCTCGACACCGACGACCTGCTGCAAGAACACAGCTGCTGTGCTCAATTCTCACGTTCAGAAACTAAAGACTGAAACTCTACAACAGAAATGCACACATGTAAAAGTTGCTGAGGATCGTTTGGCCGTATGATGCAACTTGAAAAGACATGATTAGAACTACAAACCAAAGCAGGAATGCGAAGTCATTGTGTCCTAAACGGCTGAATTTAGTTAAGAAATGAAGCAGAACACACCGTTCTATTTCAGGAGCGCTGTCACTGTAATTGCATCAGAGAGAAACTCACAGCTGAACTAAACCGAGACGTCACCAGATAAAACCAAAGCTCATTCCATCAACAAGATAAACAGGTTAGAGACACTAAAACTGCTGTCAGAGGACATTTACACTGAGAACAGCTGATCTACTGATCTAATACAAACAGCATTCGGTCTCAGGTCAGAAATCAACCAGAGCTGAAAAATGACACAAACGTGACAAAAATAACCCTGATATTCAAAACATGAAGCCAGAAAATGCCAGCTACCACTGCATTTGATTTTGATTTCATTTAATTGACTAACATCATGAATTTAATTAATGAATGAGATTTTGTTATATTTATTATATTGAGATTTTCTATCTTTAATTTTTGTATTTTACAATTCTTTAAATATATCATACTGTACTATATAAATTATAAAAATACAATATATATGAGTTTGTTGAATTTTTAATATCTTTAATATCTTTAATTATTTTTTATATATTTTGACACACATAATATATTTACATAATATAGCATAATATATTTTTATATTTAAAAATATATTTTTAATGAAACATATACTTAATAAAAACACAAAAAATAATAGCAATAAATAAAACAAATAATTATTTTATAAAAAATACAAATATAAATAAAACTAAAAAATATTGCTTCATCACAAAAAAATTCCGCATCACATAAAAAATTACCCTAAACATAAATTCAAGAAGGCAAATATCGCATGTTATATAAAAAGTAAATGTCTGTCACAAGATTCACTCATCTGTCAATATTGGTTTCTTGTTGTCTATGCTAACACTATGCTAGCCACATGCTACAGTCCTGTATGTGAGACAGAAAGATCACATTTCAACTGAAGACTGAATTAATACATGGAAATTACAGGGAGAAACTACAGCGCTCCTTTGCATAATCAGCCTTTAATTGAACCCTGAGCCATATGTGGGTGCAGAGCATTCTGGGCTCTGACTAATGGGGCATGAGCTGAGTAAATGAAGCGTGGCAGAAGAGAGTAATCCAGACCTGATATGGACACACACACACACACACGCACACTCGCACACACACACACTCGCCGCAGATGGTCGCGCAGCAGCTCAATTGATCTGAATCTGTGAGAATCAGCTCTCAGAAGCTTGGAAATGTCATGATGACACCAGATATATCACACAGACTGAGAACGGGGAATCCTGTTTTGGATGCATCATTTGCAATGCATGATGGGATGAGTAGTTTATCCACTCATGAACGACGTCAGGTCCACAGTCTGGTACATTTATCTTCAACTGCTTAGAAATGATAATTTCAACAGTCTCTAAAGGCCAAAATCTCTGCAAATATAAGTAAAGAGTCTAAGTAACTCGCTGTTGTTTTCAGCGTCTCTTAGAGCTCTAGTGATGAAAATGTAGTTCGGCACGACCCCATGCTGCTCCGGCTTATCATAAGTGTATTAATTAGCCTATTTTGTGTATGCTTAATGATGCACACAGTTTAATGAATTGCAGGTCATGAATAAAAATGAGGGAGGAGTCGGAAAGGAGAAAATCTGCTTGGGAAATTTGTTGCATATTTACATATATTTACAATCTGACACACTGTAACGTGTTTGATTTATTCAGCAGCGATCCGGCTTCAGCGTTTAGGGAAGCTGGAGTCCTGCGAAGAATATTCATATTTCCGGCATGTTCGCTGCATCTGTAGTCAATTTTCTGTGAGACGCACATTCAGGATATTTCTGGAGGTGTTCATGCCTCTATAACGGACAGCAGTGTCACATTCAGCCAAAATAAGGACCTGAATTTGGCCCCTGTTGTTTTAATGAGTGCTGGGGTCCCTGGTTCTCAAACTTCACTGTACGATGAATATGATGAATTTTAATAATTTTGGTACAGTACTGAAATGGTAATTGAAATCATACAAAAGTGAAGTTTCAAGCTCTCGTCAGACAATAATTCACTGCATAAACCGTGTTTATTCTTAATGCAACTAGTGTTGTCACGGTACCAACATTTCAGTATTCGGTACCAATACCTGTGAAAATACACGGTTCTCGGTACCAAAGCAAAACACAAAAACATGCTAATTAAAAAATTTGACTATACTTTACATTCTCTAACATGCATATTTTAGATTCACAATTCATTTAAAAGACTCTGGTGTGTACAAATAGTAAATATCTTCATGTCCTCCTGTTTTTTTTTTTACCATTAAAAAAGTTATAGGAGCATTAAATAATTAATAAAGAAACTTCATTCTAATGCTCATTATATTAGCGCTAGCCGCACTTATGCTAACGATTAACTACTCTAATAACAGCGATGTTCATTTCAATCCGACACGGTAGCAGTCGGTAACTCTGGAGTAATTTGAACGGGAGCTGGCGGTCTAACAATATCCCGTTCCCGACGTCCATTCAGAACAGCATATCTGCGCTTTATTCTTATTGACCACCGGTACAGCCTTCACTCGGACTGTTATGCACGCGCTGCATGCATGCTTTCAGCGTCACGCCTTTTATTTGCGTGGTCTGTGCATGTGCATAACGATGCTCAGAGCAGGCTGTACCTGTGGTAAATATATACGGCCCTCAGACAGAACAGGCAGGTTGTCGATGAGTGACAAGAGCAGAATAAGGATGGAGCAAAGCAATGCGTTCAACTCGGTTTTGTTTATATTTTGCTTAGCCTATAATTTTAAATGACAGATGTCGTATTTATTTATTTTTCTCTGCGACGCTTTTCCTACTGTGTTAACAGAAAAATGTCAAACGAACTTAGTATTTTGACAAGACGAAAAAAAAAATAGCTAATAAGCTATTTTTGTACAACCTACATTATTTTATTTCTCTCTGCGACACTTTTTTGCTATTGTGTTGTAAATGTTAAACGAATTGTATCCTGACAAGAGGAATGAAAATAAGAAATAGCCTACAATTTTTGTAGCCTACAACATTTTTATTTTCTCTGACACTTTTTACGGTGTTGCATAAAATATTAAACAAATTTTTTGTCTTAATACAATTTATATAAATTCAAGTCAAAGTCAATAAATTCAAGACTCTTGACAAGA
>NW_015549608.1:833750-846873 GCF_001515605.1 Sinocyclocheilus anshuiensis
GCACCGGGTTTCGACTTTGACACGTGCAGTGCTCATGTTTATTCAATGGAGTCAAAGCCTTTTGTAAAATCTATTTGTGGCGGTGAGTTTTGATATTGAAATAAATCAGTGTATGGGATGAAATGAAACTTACCTGCTTGAACTCTTTCATTTGATCCGAGTGTCTGTCTTTAAAGTGTTTTGTTAGTTTGGTGTGTTTCCTCGTTTTGATGTCGCCACGTCTCAGTGCTTTTATGAAGAGAGCGCATCTGCGCACCTTTCGGATAGCGCATCAAGAACCGGGTTGACCGGGTACTCGGTACCAAGGTTATTTTCGTAAACGAAAACTAAGACTAAAACAATTGATGAAAAAATAATTTCGTAAACTGAAATACAATAAAAACGTCAAAATAATTGAAAAACTAAAACGAAACTAAACTAACAACAGTTATTGAAAAACTAACTGAAATAAAATAATAATTATCAAAAATAAATAATCGTTTTCGTAATCATTACGTTCTCACCCCTTGGCGGAAATATACGAGCTGTGTGGAGGTTTAGGGAAATAGCAAACTAAAACTGAAACTAAACTATATAAAAACTAAATAAAAATGCGTTCACAAAATAAAAACTAAACTAAAACTAACAAAAATATACTAATAAAAACTAAACTGAATTTTATGGCAAATTTGAAAACGATATTAAAATAAAACAAATTTAAAAATTCAAAACTATAATAACCTTGCTCGGTACCACCGGTACTTAAAAAATCCTGGTACCGTAACGTTTTAATTTTTTTAGTACCGACTTGGTACCGAAGTACCGGGTCTTTTGACAACACTAAATGCAACTGAACCTGTATTTCCATTCAGAACTCAACTGAGAAAATAGAATTAATGAACAAATGAATGATAGAGAGAACGGCAGAATGAATAACAGACGGAGAGAACAAACGAAAGACAGACAGAACGAATGATAGATAGAGAAAGAGAATGAGAGACAGAGACAACAAATGAAAGATAGATATGAAAGAGCGATTTATTGGAAAAACAAATGATAGACAGACAGGCAGACAGATAAGATAGATAGATAGATAGATAGATATATAGATAGATAAACAATGTATAGGATGAACGCTAGATAGAATGAAGAGAAAACGACAGAACGAATGATAGATAGACAGAATGAACAAACAATATATAGAACAAACGATATATACAGAACAAATAGAACAAAAACTAATGATAGATAAAAATAATGATAAATAGAATGACAGATTGAAGGAATGATAGATAGAACAAACAAACTATAGGCTGGATTAATGATACAAAGGACGAAGGACTTTTATCTATCTATCTATCTATCTATCTATCTATCCATCCATAAATCTATCCATCCATCATATGTGTATAGAATTTATCACCTGTTATGATTTTCTTTCAAATGCTATTAAAGTAAAAGTTAGCACATTCCTCTCCTGTCATTCCAACTGGCCAGTTCAATTCAAATTTACACTCATCAATTCTAAACTTTGACAATACATGCTCAGCCTGTGCAATTGTTTTTTATATGTCTGAGTGCAGCAGAAAGACATCTTTTGTCCCTGTCAATCAGTGTCTGTTTCAATACAACAGACCAATCAGATGAATCTGGGGGCGGGACATGCAGGTGAAGTGCACTGAGTAAGTGCATTAACCATTAGTGTCTATAAACGTGCTTTCAGTTCAGTGCCGCTCAGCTGTTTTTACTGGAGCGTGTTTAACTTACAAAGTTTGAAACCTGAAGTCCAGATGAGCCTTCTAATGCAAACATACACACACCTTGATACCCAACAACCAGGCATGAAATCACTGCACCGCAGCACCAGCACGATGAGTTAATTTATGACCATTTCACATGTGTTCAGATCACGTATGTCCTTTGATTTCACACGCTTGCCGCTTCATTCTCACGCATCGCACGTCCTCAGGATTCAATCTCTCTGTCCAGAACCGAGCAGGTCCATATTTCATGTTTCCCAGCATCACATAGCAAAAATAAGAGCGGAATCTGAAGAGCCAATCAATTATTCACATCATACGGCGAAATAAATTGAACAGAGTTCAGTCAGCGAGAGAGAAGACCAGCGTTTACACGGGTCAGAAGACTGTGACTCCGTCAGTGTCCCAAGCGCAAATATTGCGTCTGTATGCAAACGCTTAACGCCACGTTCCTTTGATAAGTCGAGCGTGCTGCGAGGGAATGAGGCAGCGACAGGCCGGGAAAAACACACATGCATTCCCTCCACAATGCCAAGCAGCACTGTTAATTAAAGCTTATCCAGCCGCATGAATAATGCATTCATTCCTTCAGAATCTCGTGCTCAAATGTTTCCGGCGTTCATCAGGAGAGATAAAACCCCAAAGAGCTGATATCTGCAGTCTGTCTGCGACAAAACAAACACGTCTGTACGTGCAGCCAGCAAAGCCTTCGATTAAAACACAATCGGTACCATTACTGACAATAAATGCAACAAAACGAGGGCATGAGAGTCCAGCTCCCTGCTAGAGAATATAATGAAGCAGCCAGACGGCCGGGGTCACATTTCTCCAGCAAAACAACAGAAATAAACAAGATATTACAAAGAAAGTGAAGCCTTATTTCTGTATTTCTGGCATCATTTCATTATATTTTGAGGTGAAATATGATCCATGCCATTTTCCATTTCCACTCACAACGTCTCTAAAGCTCACTTGCTGAAATTTTTAATTGAAAATATAGGCTCATCAGGCAATTCATAGTTAAATGTGACAATACAATAAACATTAATGATCCGTTTTCAACATATTAGGCATATGATTAAGAGTCAATGTGTGCATATTTTAAGATAAAAATATTTGCAAATAGTTGAAGCTGATTACTGTTTTTCTTTTTCTTCATTGCCTTAATTAATTATTCCTTAATTAATTAATTCCTTTAAATAAAAAGTCCACAAAAATGCCCCTTTTTGTGAAATGACAACACTTTTATTAATATACACAGTGTACATGACTTTAGAGTAAAACAAAACATAAAATACAGTTTTTAATTATATTAAACAATTTCTATTGAATTTCTAATCATATTTCTCTAATTTTATCTCCCATCTTGGATTTATTTTCAATCGATTTTAACTAATTTATCCTTTTAATTTCTTACTTTTTGTTGTATTTTTTATTTCTTTTGTTTGCTTTTTTAAAATCATTACTTTCTATAAAAAGCACTTTGTATGAACTGTGTATAAAATGTACTATATAAATAAATTTGCATTGTCTTGCCTTATTTTTATACCTGAGATCATTACAATGCATTGTGGGATTGCACTATATATGGAGGATGCATGTGATGCTACTTTAGAATTTGGCCAAAATAAGGTGTCTTAGGAAGCAGCATAATTAATTTCCACATGAGGAGCACAATTATGAGGACTTAACACGCTGTCTATGTAGGAAGATCACTAGGTTTTGGAACAGAGCAGGAAAACCGCTGCAGTGTTTTTAGACAGACTGAGGTGAATAATTTCTAAACCTCTGGATTCAGTTTAAAGGATTCCGGCCGACCCATTGAGCCTCATGAAGAGAAACTAACATGCTTTTACCACACAGTCTGTATTCACACACTTAGTGAAGCCGTGTGTGTGTGTGTGTGAGTGTGTGTGTGTGTGTGTGTGTGTGTGAGAGAGAGAGAGAGAGTAACTAAGGAACGCTCTGAGAGTCTCACGGCGCAGCTGTCAGAAAGCGTTTTCTTATTCTGCTTTACCTTCCCATCCTGCGTGATCCTGATAAATAGATAGAAAGAAAGGCTGATAGACAGAACAATAGAATGAACGAACATCAGACAGAATGAACGAGCGAACAAACGAACGAATGATAGAGATAGATAGAACAACAGACAGATATAGATATAGAGAGATAGAATGATAGAACGAACAAACAACAGACAGGCAGACAGATAGATAGATAGATTATTCTGAATGGTTCTGATAGAAACTAATGTCAAACTTGTGCAGTTGAGTGTGCTTCAGTTTACCACACACACACACAAACACACACACACACACACACACACACACACACACTCACACACACACACACACGGCTTCACTAAGTGTGTGAATACAGACTGTGTGGTAAAAGCATGTTAGTTTCTCTTCATGAGGCTCAATGGGTCGGCCGGAATCCTTTAAACTGAATCCAGAGGTTTAGAAATTATTCACCTCAGTCTGTCTAAAAACACTGCAGCGGTTTTCCTGCTCTGTTCCAAAACCTAGTGATCTTCCTACATAGACAGCGTGTATATATATATATATATATATATATATATATATATTACATTTAATATATAATTTTATTCATATAATCTATCCATTGTTCCCCTCTATCTGTAAGGCCTTTAAACTTTTTAAAGTTTTTTCAAAACATTCAAACAAGAATTTGTCAATTCAACATTAAAAGTTTGTTTTGATAAATGTTGCTTTTACGTAAACATACTATTGATATACTATTATAGTTTTTCTTAATATTTTGAATTAGATTTTATTTTTTATATTTTCTGTTTTTATCTTATTTTTAATGACCGTTTCAGTCATTTTTGTTGTGTGTTTTTGTCATTTTTATTAGTTTTTCTAAATGTCTATATAGTTTTTGTTACGTTTTAGTTTATTCAGTTTTAGTTATTTTAGTACATGAACTTAAAATGAATGAAAATGAGACATTCAGAAACTGAGATAAAACTAATTTTTAAAAATATTTTATTTCAGTTAATGTTTATTTTATTTCAAGTAATGATTTTTTATTTATCGGTTTTAGTTGTAGTTTTTGTTAATGGTAATAACCCTGTCTTGATGTTTGTCTCAGAATAAATGAAGAAGTCACCTGAGGCTGTCCGTTACAGTGATTTTACCACAGGTAAACAGTGTAAAGCAGCATCAGAACTGATAAATCAAGAGATTTTTGGTTCTGCACACAAACCTGGAGTAAACTGAAACTGAGACGAGAGAAACAGAGAAACACACTGACACTGGAGGCAGAGAAGTGAAAGGAGCTTATGTTAATGAGCCATTCAGAGCTCCGCCCCCGTCCTCCTCCACGCATATCATTAGTGCCTCTAGTGACCAACAAATTACACATGAAATCAAGCAGTGCAGCTCCTCTGTGTGTGTCTGTGTGTCTGAGGAAAACACCCCTCCCACACACACACACACACACCTCTCCTGCTTTCTGACCCTCAGAAACCGAGAACGGCTCATCAGATCAAATCCCCTCACCTGCCAATCACACACCACTGCACAATCACTGGAGAAAAGCGCAGCGAGGGAGGAGGAGCAGAGAAAAGAGGATGATATCGTCTAGAGCTGTGTAACATAGCAACAAATATATCATATAAATATAAAAAAATACATAAAATATAAAATAAAGTATTAATTAATATTTTAAATAAATATATATTACAATCTTATAATACATATTAGTGCTGTCAAACGATTAATCGCGATTAATCACATCCAAAATACAAGTTTTTGTTTACATAATATATGTGTCTGTACTGTGTATATTTATTATGTATATATAAAGACACACATACAGCATATATTTTGAACATATTTACATGTATTTCCGTGTATATATTTATATTCACATAAATTATATCATATATAAATATATTTAATATATAAACGTAACACATTTTTCTTAAATATATACATGCATGTGTGTGTATTTATATATTATATACATAATAAATATACACAGTACACACACATATATTATGTAAACACAAACTTTTATTTTGGATGCGATTAATCGCGATTAATCGTTTGACAGCACTACTAAATATCAATATTGTTTTTAAATAAATTATTTAATATTCATTTATTAAATGAAATTAATATATTCATTTAATTGTATATTTTATTTACTATATGATTTAATATTTACTTTTGAAATCATTGTATATATTCTATATATTTCTTTCATATTTATTTATAATTCATATTTCTATATTCTTTCGTATTTAACTATTTCATAAATATTAATTGATTTTGTATTTATTTAATATATTTATTCTGCCAAAAAAATATTTAGTATTTTGACATAAATAAAAAGCACATTAAAAAAATCAGCATTTTTGTACAATTATGACCTAATTTTATGTTCCCAGCAAAAATAAATCACAAACACTTTGTGAATTTTCGATTTGATTGCTCAGCTCTACGTCACATGTCGTTGAAAAGCAAACAAACTGGAACAGACGCTGCAAGACAGAAAAACTTTAATTATTATTTCATTATTTTTCATTTTTTTAAAAAGCATGTTGGTGTGAAACAGGAATCTAAATGTCCAAAGCGAGAATTCTCATGATAAATCATTCATGTTTTCCCCTTAATAGCCGCTCTGTTACTGAAGCGTTTGCCCATTTTCACAGTCTCTGACACAAATCAGCTCGGGATAAATCACTTTAACACTCGCTCAGAGTCCAGAACCACCAAACAGGACCATTAAAGCTAACCAATAATATAACAGATCATTACATCATCCAATCAAACCCAAATGGATCAAATCTAGCTCCGCCCCACACTACTGCTAACCATGAAACAAAGCTGTGTTTATAAGGTCCCAGAGTGAAATAATGAGCGGATCAACACTTTCAGGCTCTTAGTAGCCAGTCACTGAATCCCACTCTCGGATATTTGACAGATGAATCTCTCAAACGCTGTCAGATCCAGTGATTAGTTGCTCCTCTACAGGACTCAGAATCAGACTGTGTTTCCAGATGGACTGATATAAACTGACTCTCTGAAAGCCAATCAGAATGAACCTACTGCCGTCAGTCAGTCTTTGACCTTCTGATATGTGTGTGTGTGTGTGTGTGTGTGTGTTTTATGCTGCTCCTGTGCCACACACACACACACTTTGAGGTGTTCACTGTGCCAGTCGAGTGTGTGTGTGTGTGTGTGTGTGTGTGTGTGTGTGTGTGTGCGCGTGTGTGTGTGCGTGTGTGTGTGTGATTATTGTTTTCTTAAACTCTTAGCACTCTGATTCCAGCCCCTCTGGGCTCCGTATGGGCTGGACTCTCTGTTAAGTTAATTTGTGTAATTTAATTTAAACTGCCCAAGGGCCTCAGACCCATACATGTATATTCACTGCAGCGTTGCTTTTTTTGGTTTGGTGCATGTGTGTGTTTGTGTGCGCCTGCGAGTGTTTTTGGCAAATGTTTTTGTTGCGCGTTCGCGTGCGCTTGTTTGTTCATGCGTGTGCGTAAATGCGTTTGCGTGCGTGTTTTTAGAACTCATTCCAGACTTTCTGGGTGGGTTGAGCCATTATATTAGAATTTAAAATGCATATTATATTAAATTAAAATATATACAACATAATATATATTATATGTATACATATAAAATATATTACATTTTTATATTTGCAAATATACTCATTTTGTATAATACTTTACAAATCAAATACACTCTTATATGTAAATACTGTAAAGCAGCCCCAGCCACACAAATATATCTACTGCAGCATAAAGACTTTAACCACACCACACGTATACAGTCATAACACTGAATAATGGAAAAGCATCCAGTAACAAAGACAGTCTGTCCAAAACTGACACTTCACACAACACAATTCATATCAATCACCTTTGGGCTCTTAATTTATGCTAATGACATGCAAAGCCATTGCAGCTGATTGGTGGCTTCTTGCATCAGCAGCACGACTGCCAGAGCTCTCAGAAACTTCAACTTTATGAACACATCTACCTCTCCACACAGCACAGCGTTCACTAAACTACACATTTTTTAACATCAACTACGGCTTTTCTGTCCATAAAGAAAGAGAGACCTATAGATGGTCCAGTCTTTTTCTATCTCTTCTGACCCCGATTTCATCCAGTGACCCTCGTCTCGGACGGTATTGTGTTGTATGTGTGAGAGAGGCGTGTCGTTCAGTCTGTGACGGCTGAAGCTTCATCTCTGCTCAATAGCGGCTCTCAAAGCGGCACGAAGGCCTGCTGGGGATTTCCTGAGAAACAGCACTTCTGAGGAATAATACACAACCGCAGCTCTTCTCCTCACACAAACACACAGCGGCCCAAAAAAGTGCTAAGACACTCAGGTCATACATAAAAATAGATGAAGCCTGTCAAAAACACATCCAGATCATACTGCGCGAAATCTCACAAAAGAAATAAGAAATTATATTTTGGAAAAGGAAAATGAAGCCTAAACATTCTACATGGTCCTAACTATAGATTCTAAATATTTTTTTGATTTCAGTTTAAAGTATATGTATTATTTTACTCCTAGCAAGCTTCTTTTCATTAAATGTTTTGCTTGAAATTAAAACTAAATAAATAAATCACAATTGCTTTTATATTTTCTATGCTATTTTGAGATCTCTTTAAGAGTGAGTTTTTCCCCAAAATCAAAGAAATTATATTTTGCATAAAGAAAATAAAGACTAAATAATAAAAATAGGCTCTAAATATTTTGTTCTTTCATTTTAAACTAGCATTTTACTCCTAACAAGAACTTTTTCATTAAATGCTTTGCTTGAAATTTGAAAATTGGAAAGAAAGAAAAAAAAATCAACCCAAATTAATTGCTTTTTTTTTTTTGCTTTGATTTTCTATAATTTATGCATTTATTTTAAACCTTTTTTTCCCAAAATCAAATAAATTTTATTTTTTGTAAAGAAAATAAAGCCTTTTTTTTTTTAAATGGTCCTAAAAATAGGCTCAAAATAGTTTTTGCCCATGACTTTATTTGCAACAAGCATTAAAAATGCTTAAAATTTGAAAAGTGACATTTAAAAAATACTATAAAAATTAACCCCACTTGCTTTGATATTTTGTATGCAATAAAATATAAATTAGACATTTTAGGAGTTATTTATTACAAACTTAATTTTGCAAAAAGAAAATGAAGCTTATTTTTTAGGGCCATTATGATTTTTTCCCCATCATGACATTATTTTCATGACAATTAAAGATTTTATCCAATTAAACACATTTTACCACATTTATGAAAATTGCAATGCTCCTAAATTAAACTCACCACATTTTATGTATTCATTTTCAACACTATATTTATAATTTTACTTCTAACAAGCATCTTTTCATTACATTTTTTACTTGAAAACTGAAAATTGAAATTTGAAATAAATCTATAAAATAAATTACATTTTCTTTGATATTTTGTATGTAATATAATGTCATTCAGACATTTTTAGGACTGACTTTTAATTATATTTTGCATAAAGAAAATGAAGCCTAAAAAAATGTAATGGTTCTAAACAAGGCTCAAAGTATTTATAGTCATTTTAAACTATATCTAATCATTATATCCATATATGAATAATTTTACTCCTAAAAATTTTATTTTTTGTTCAAAATTTCTTACAAAGGAAAATCAATAAAATAAATCCTACTTTCTTTGATACTTTGCATGTAATACAATGAAATTCAGACATGTTTTTGTGTGACTTTAGTGTCAAAACACTTTTTCGAGCCTCTTCCATTTAATGTGTGAGAGATGAGTATGAAAACATTCAGTCTGTGAAATCTCCCTAAACATGCAGAAGTGTCTGTGCGTCTGTGCATGTGACGTCTGCGTGCATGTGACGTCAGACGTGTGTGGATTAGAGGAGCGTCTCGGAGCTCCAGGAGCCTGTCAGGTTGAGACGGCCGAGCATAAAGCCTATGATTTCAATATGAATGCAGTGGAGGGAAGGACACGCTCTCGCAGCGGGAGACTTCCCTTCTGAGCAGCACGACGCCTCTATCACACACACTCACACACTCACACACACACACACACACTCACACTCACACACACACACACACACTCACACTCACACACACACACACACACTCACACTCACACACACACACACACACTCACACTCACACACACACACACACACTCACACTCACACACACACACACACACTCACACTCACACACACACACACACACTCACACTCACACACACACACACACACTCACACTCACACACACACACACACACTCACACTCACACACACACACACACACTCACACTCACACACACACACACACACTCACACTCACACACACACACACACACTCACACTCACACACACACACACACACTCACACTCACACACACACACACACACTCACACTCACACACACACACACACACTCACACTCACACACACACACACACACTCACACTCACACACACACACACACACTCACACTCACACACACACACACACACTCACACTCACACACACACACACACACTCACACTCACACACACACACACACACTCACACTCACACACACACACACACACTCACACTCACACACACACACACACACTCACACTCACACACACACACACACACTCACACTCACACACACACACACACACTCACACTCACACACACACACACACACTCACACTCACACACACACACACACACTCACACTCACACACACACACACACACTCACACTCACACACACACACACACACTCACACTCACACACACACACACACACACACACTCTCTCTCACACACACACACACACACACACACACACGCCGCAACATCTGCATGCTGATGAGAAAAACACTTCATTTCATGAACATGTTAAAGAGCCGATCACTGCTGAGAGGACTTGTTTTAGGTAGAAGATATGATTGTTTTTTTTGGCTCGGAGGGACTGTTAAACTAGTCTAATGACAGGAAACTTACTGAGCAAATAAAAATGCATTACAATCTGAGAGAACATATCATTATTATTCCGTATTTACGCAGTGGAATGTTTTATGGCATTATACTATTTGTCAAGTTTGAAATAACTAAGATTTTTTAATGTTTCTGAAAGTAGGCTCTTCTGCTCATCAAGGCTGCATTTATTTTAACAAAAATATGGTAAAATTGTGAAATATTATTACAATATATTATTGTATTATTAGCTGTTATTAGCTGTTTTCTATGTGAATATCTGTTAAAATCTAATGTATTTCTGTGATGTGCAGCTGTATTTTCAGCATCATTACTCCAGTCTTCAGTGTCACATGATCTTCAGAAATCATTCTAATATGCTGATTTGCTGCTCAAGAAACATTTCTGATTATTATCAATGTTGAAAACAGTCGTGCTGCACAATGTTTTTGTGGAAACCGTGATACGCTACCCTACAAAAAAAAAAAAAAATTATTATTGCATTAAATTGATAAAAAATGACAGAAAAAGCCATTTATAATGATGAAATAAATGCTGTTCTTTTGAACTTTCTATTCATCAGTGAATCCTGAAAAATAAAACGTATCTCAGTTTTCACAAAAAACATGAAGCAGCATCTTTTCATCAAATATACTTAATCAGAAATGTGAAAATTGAAAAATAAATAAATAAACAAACAAATTTTGTATGTAATATAATGTGATTCATTATATGAGTGACTTTTTCCCCAAAATTAAAGACATTATATTTTGCATAAAGAAAATGAAACCTAAAAGTTTTAAATGGTCCTAAAAATAGGCTCAAAATATTTTTTCTGCCATTTTAATACTAACAAGCATCTTTTTCATCCAATTTTTTTGCTTAAAATTTTAAAATTTTAAAGCAGCAAAAGTTTTTTTCATCATTGATAATAATAAGAATGACTGATGTTGATCACCAATAATAACTGATAAAAACTAAGCAGCAAATCAGCATATTAGAATGATTTCTGAAGATCATGTGACACTGAAGACTGGAGTAATGATGCTGAAAATACAGCTGCGCATCACAGAAATAAATTACAGTTTAACAGATATTCACATAGAAAACAGCTGTTTTAAATAGTAAAAATATTTCACAATTTTTACTGTATTTTTGATCAAATAAATGCAGCCTTGGTGAGCAGAAGAGACTTCTTTCAAAAAATATCTGAATTCTTCTTTTGCACCATCAGCTGAACCAATGCGATGCTCAGCATGTAAAGCGCAGGCGTCTCGTTCAGTCCAGCTGCCGCGTGTGAATCTCTGAAATAACTCTGATGAGTCTGCTTGTGTCATTATTCTGCGTGATTGGGGTTCAGAGGTCTGCGGCTCCCTGAGGTTCAGACGTTAATCTCACACCACACCTGCCTGTAATTTAGCTGCTAATCCCTGCAGAAGCCTCTTTTCCCTCCATTATGAGCTTTATCCAGCTACGTGAGATGCGCTCGTCCACACCGCAAATTACATGCAAATACAACCTCTTTCTGGACAATGAAACCCTCGTCTGCTGACCTGCGGGAGTCAATCCGCTCATGCTGCATGTCTGGAACAGCAGACAGTGCACTGCTTTATCAACGACCAATACTGACATCTAAAGAGCACAGTGGCCGATTGTCAATGCTAAGTCCATGTATATGTGATATGGTCTCATGCAATATTTTATTATATCAATGGAAATGCATACATATAGGGTACAACGGGGCTAAAGGCACCCCAGGGTAAAAGGCGCCTTTGATAATATTTTCATCTAAACCTCTAGATGGCACAAAAACGTGGCGTAGCACTTTCCAAAACATCCGCTTTTCAAGATGCACGTGTATATTTGTCTGATCCTTGACGCGATCGCGCGCAGCAGCGCAAAGTTGATTCTGTGCTTACTTGATCTAATATTTTAGGTTTTTTTAAATGTTGTAGATTTATGTAGCAAATGAGAATCGCTAAAATTAATGCATCTATTTTGAGACAGGTCTTCTTTATGATTTTCAGTTTTGTTTAAGATAATTAAAGCAACAGTTTTTAAATAACGAAAAGAATCTATAAAAGTATGGTATTTGGGGTAAAAAGCGCCCCTGCTGTTGGGGCTAAAGGCGCACAGTAATTAACATGACAATTAATAGATGGCTGACTTTTCCATTTGTTGACATGACATGGTTAGATTCAGATGGTAAATATCATATATTATGTTGGGTGTCCATATTACGAGATAATAACCATGTTTAGAAGGAAACCATCATATTTAAAAACATGATATTAATCATATCATTTGTTGTTACTACTGCAAATATATATTCAATTAGTACTGGATCTCCGTCAATACTTTCAGAATCTTTACTTATTAAAACGATTTTGTTTCTGTATTTTAAAATAT
>NW_015549608.1:847440-873313 GCF_001515605.1 Sinocyclocheilus anshuiensis
AAACTTTGCTAAAGTGATTGTTTTGAACAAGTATTAACTTACATTATTTAAAAAGGCCCCTCTTGCCACCTTATACATTTATAAGATTTTTAAACAAAATAAACAACAAACACAAAATTTGTTGCTCCATTAATGTTCAATACAACGTATATATTTTTTCTGGAATTATACATTTTAGGCGCGGTTTCTTAAGGTGGGCCTTTAGTTGTACCCTATACAATGAAAGTCAACACTTTTCACACTTGCACTACCGGTCAAAAGTTTAGAATAATTACGACTTTTTAATGTTTTTGAAAAAAGTCTCTTCTGCTCACCAAGACTACATGTATTTGATTAAAAATACAGTAAATACAGTACAAATTTTAAAATATTATTATAATTGTATATATTGTAAAATGTAATTTATTGCTGTGATCAAAGCTGAATCATTCTCATTTGCTTATTTTAAAGAAAAGACTATATTTATGCATCTATTCGATCAAAATAAATTCTACAACTCTTTTCAACATTGATAATAATCAGAAATGTTTCTCGAGCAGCAAATCAGCATATTAGAATGATTTCTGAAGATCATGTGACACTGAAGACTGGAGTAATGATGCTGAAAATACAGCTGCGCATCACAGAAATAAATTACAGTTTAACAGATATTCACATAGAAAACAGTTATTTTAAATTGTAATATATTTCACAATTTTTAGTGTATTTACTGTATTTTTAATCAAATAAATACAGCCATGAAGAAACTAAACTTCTTTCTTTGTGTACATGTATTCAAAATTCACTTAAATATTTGAAAAAAATCTCAAAACATTGATTCTTGATTCATGTTTTGATTGGACTACAAAGGTAATTTTACCCCAAAAATGTGATTAAAAAGCAAAATAAAGAATTAAACATGCTATTAGAAAAGGTCACATGAAGGCTATGTAGCAAACATGTTGATTGCATTCTGTTTTTAATCAACAGTATGCACTAAACAGTGTGCAGTATGCAGTAAAGCGCACACTAGTGCCACAGCAAACCCCAGCAGAGACTGTCAGACGTGTCGTACCTGTTTGGCTCCGGGTCAGTGTTTGCTGTTTGACATCGCTTTGCCGTGACTGTTGCTCTTACTGCACACCTGGATGCTGTCGCCAGACTCAGGCTGTAACTTAACGGTGGGAACGCTGAAGATTGAAGACACTGAAAAACAAGGACACATTCACTCCGTGAGTCTCCATGTAAAATCTTCTGTGGGAAAAGATGACGCAAAATATAACACCATCATGTGAAAGAAAGGGAGGTAAAACAATGACATTTTGATGATGATGATGACAAGAAAAATAGAGTTCAAAATTAGTAAATCTACAACTATCAAATTTAGAATTCCAGAAACATATGATGCACTTTTACAATATTTTTTAAAACAAAACTCTAATAATGAATAATGATTTTTTTTGTCATTTCTTTTTGTGAGAAGGGATTTAAAATAATACCTAGATTAGTAATTAATATATATGACGTCTATAGAAGCATACTTTCAGTTCACGTTATCATTCAAAATTAATTTTCATGACAGCTGTGCGGAGAGGAATAAATAAACCATATATTATAGCATTTCGTCACAAATTCATCAAAGCTCTTTCCACTGCATTATATACCAAACGCCACGACCCTGTAAAGCAGCTTTAAACACTGAGACTTTAGAAAGACCAAGAGAGATGTAGAGTATGTTGAAGGAAAATAAATAAATAAACAAATAATACATATACTTATATCACTGGACAAAAGATTTATGTTTTTGAAAGAAGTCTCTTCTGCTCATCAAGGCTGCATTTATCAAAATCAAAAATACAGTAAAAATGTTGAAATATTATTACAATTTAAAACAGCTGTTTTCTATGTGAATATATTGCAAAATGTAATTTATTCATGAGATGCAAAGCTGAATTTTCAGCAGCTCAAGATTTGCTGCTCAAGAAACATTTCTTATTATTGAAGATCATGTGACACTGAAGACTGAAGTAATGATGCTGAAAATTCAGCTTTGATCACAGAAATAAATTACAGTTTAACAGATATTCACTTAGAGTTATTTTAAATTGCAATAATATTTCACCATATTTCTGTTTTTACTGCATTTTTTATCAAATAAATGCAGCCTTGGTGAGCAGAAGAGACTTGTATATGTATAAGTATTAAAATCCACTATTTGAACTATTTGATATCAAATATTTGAAAACAGAAATGTATTTCTCAAAACATTGATTCTTGGTTTGTTTTTTCATTGGACTTGCCATATTATTACAATTTAAAACAGCTGTTTTCTATGTGAATATATTGCAAAATGTAATTTATTCATGAGATGCAAAGCTGAATTTTCAGCAGCTCAAGATTTGCTGCTCAAGAAACATTTCTTATTATTGAAGATCATGTGACACTGAAGACTGAAGTAATGATGCTGAAAATTCAGCTTTGATCACAGAAATAAATTACAGTTTAACAGATATTCACTTAGAGTTATTTTAAATTGCAATAATATTTCACCATATTTCTGTTTTTACTGCATTTTTTATCAAATAAATGCAGCCTTGGTGAGCAGAAGAGACTTGTATATGTATAAGTATTAAAATCCACTATTTGAACTATTTGATATCAAATATTTGAAAACAGAAATGTATTTCTCAAAACATTGATTCTTGGTTTGTTTTTTCATTGGACTTGCCAAAAGTTAATTTTACACAAAAAATGTGATTAAATTTATAATAAAATCTAAATAATACTATAAAATATAGAGAGATGTAGAGTATGTCAAAGGGAAATATATTTAATTAATTTGATTCATGTATTAGTGAATACAGGTGCAAGAGGTACAAATGGAAAAACTGACTTCGGAGTGTGTATATGTGTGTATATATATATTTACCTTTATCTTAACATTTATGGAGGAATAGGCTTTTCTACTGTAGGTGGTTTCTTACCGGCCCAAGAGATATGCCCAACAGTAAAAATGATGCTTGACTTAACAAACAGCACTAATAAAGACATAAAACCATAATAAATTAACACATCAGCGCTTGCACTAAATTTCATTTAATAAATGCCATAAATCCTGCTGCAATTGCTGTATCAATCAAAGCCCGAGCTGAAATGTTAATTACGGCCCGTCCTCCCCAGCAGCAGCCGCTTCTCTTTTGTGACTGAACTGCAAGCGTATATGAAACAACAGAATTAATTTTCCCTTCATTCTTCTGCTTCAAAAGCGGCGCTGCTCTGTGTGTGTGTGTGTGTGTGTGTGTCAGAGCTCCGCCTCCTCGCCGGAGCCCCACCCCCTCCCTCCTGCCAGCACGGCCTGCTGTGAGCTGATAACAGGATTAATTCAGCTGCCGCTCCTAATCTGGGAAATTAAAAACCTCATTCTCGCATTCAAATGACTCGCCCGACGCTTGTCTAACACGAACGCCTGTTTTCTGATGTGTAGGACTGAACGTGTCTGCGCTACAGCTGCGCTGCTTGCTAATGGAGGCCTGACAGCGTCCTGTATGGAGGTCTGACGTCTGGATTATGGATACATGTCATATCAGACAGGACAAAAGCCTTGAGCTACTCTAACAACTAAAACCAATCTGAAAGACCCCAATCATCAGCAGCCGCTCCATGTTTCTGTAGGTGTTCAACACAAACATGTGGAAGCTTATTTCCATAATGAAATAAAAAAAATAAAAAAAAAAGGTCAATGCAACATTTTATCTCACACTTCTGACTTTTTTTCAGTTCTGAGAATTGTGAGATATAAATTCGCAATTTCGAGAAAAAAGTCAGAATTGTGAGATATAAACTTAATGAAAAGGTCAGAATTATGAGACGAAAAAAAGGACAAAACTGCAAAATACAAACTCGGAATTCTGAGAAACAGTGTAACAATGTTTCGACACTATCTGAGCATCGATGTGTCAAAGAATGACAAAACACAGAAGGTTTACAGTGTTTCTACAGTAAATCTCTGGTTATCATTGATTCTTGAATCACTGTTTGATTGGACTGCCTACATTTAGTAATTGAAAAAAGCTAAATGAATAACTAAACATGCATTTAGCAGGTCACATGACGAATATGTAGCAAACGTCTGTTGAAATGTTGATTGCACACTGTTTTTAATCAATAGTATGCACTAAATACTGTGCAGTGTGCATACGAGTGTTTGGAGCGTCATGTGTCTTTACACCTTCTTCAGTATTTATCTTCAACTTTTCATCATGTTTAATAACATCACAATTTTTCATCAGATTAGCTTGACCAGTTTCTTTGTCTGTTTCTGTTCTTTTGTTTCTGCAGGACTCATTTGAAACATTGTAACAATCTGAAAAACGTGCATCGACCAATCAGAATCAAGAGTTCCACACTGCTGACAGTAACCACTTCCAGAGTATTTGGGTTTAGTAAATCAGGAAAGCATGTCAGTCTGCTGAAGCTCTTTCTGAAGAGCGTGACGAGGCAGAAACACATGAATCTGAGTGAATTAACATCTGAGCATCAGCATCACCACAATGAGCTCAAATTGAGCGGCGTTTGGTATTCAGCTCCAGACACATGTCTGTAAAACGGCACAGTATACACTGTACACTGCCTAGTGTTATACAGAACAACATGTGAAAGTTCATTTAGAAGCACATCTCATACACTGCGCTTATATAAAGGGCTTTAAACAGACATAATAATCAACTTCGACTGCATACTGCGCAGTAAACACTGCACACTGGATGCTATTTTAAAAATGTGAAAGTGTGCAACATGCAAGAGCAAGTTCAATTAAATACCACATTTCACACACAATGGGTATTTCATGGACTTTAAACAGTCATAATGAAAAGGAGAAATAAAGACAAGTAAAATAATGAAAGAACATTAATAAATAAGGGAATGAATGAATGAATAGTTTGATTTAATGGAGTGAAGAAAATATTAAATTGATTATTTAATGTTTAAACAGGATAACAATAATTAGGAAAATAAAAGAAAAAGTCATAAAGTAAAATATTTAAATAATAAACTAAATCTGATTTTAAAATGGAGTGAAACTACCATGAAATACCATGATTGTTTAATGCTTTAAACAGGCATAATAATAAATAGGAGAAATAAAGACAAACGTCTTATAGTAAAATAAAGAACATGAATGAATGAATAAATACAAGTTTGATAATTAATAATAATTAAATAATATAAAATATAAGAACATAAAATGAATGAATGAATAAAATGATAATTTTTCAAATGTATTGAAACAAATGAAAAAGATATATTATGTATATAAATGAAAGGACAGACGAAAGTAAAACAACAGTGTGATCATCAGCAACAGTACTGTCACATGACCTCACTGCACTGCATATTTCATTCAGAATCACGGCCAATTATCGTTCCAGCAGTAAAAACGGTTATTTTGTGTTTTTGATCCAATTTTGAATAAACATATTTTTTGGCTTTTTAAGTAAGCAATGCATCACAAAGAACATTGGTTGATATTACTTCCGGGTCACTCATCACACTGTAAATAGAAGGTCAAGTGCACTGCATTGCATTATGGGATGCAGTATTCTGTGCAGTGTGCTCTGCTTGCGTACTGCACATGCATCAGGTCACTGGAGTATTCCATGCATCATTTATGATATGAAACTATGGTAATATGTATGTAATTTATGCCGTATGGTAGAATATGGCAGGGTGTGATGAATGGCAGTGAGGCAGTGGTGTGATGTGCGTTCACTGACTGTCAGGCAGCTCCCAGAGTCTCGGGGGCAGATGGCTGAAGTACTCGTGATGAAGCGCCGCCTGGGCCGAGAGACGGTTCTTTGGGAAGCACTGGAGAAATCTATATATATATATACACTGCCATTCAAAAGTTTGGGATCAGTAAGAATTTTCATGTTTTTTTTAAAGAAGTCTCTTCTGCTCATCAAGGCTGCATTTATTTGATCAAAAATACAGAAAAAAAACAGTAATATTGTGAAATATTATTGCAATTTAAAATAAATGTTTTCTGTTTTAATATACTTTAAAACATAATTTATTTCTGTGATGCAAAGCCGAATTTTCATCAGCCACTACTCCTGTCAGAGTCACATGATCCTTCAGAAATCATTCTAATATGCTGATTTTGTGCTAAATTATTATTATTATCAATGTTGCAAAACAGTCTTTCTATTTCTGAAAGAAATGAATACTTTTATTCAGCAAAGATGTATTAAATTGATACAAAGTAACAGTAAAGACTTATATCGTTAAAAAATATTTCTATTTTGAATAAATGTTCTTTTAAACTTTTTATTCATCAAAGAATCCCGAAAAAAGTATCACAGGTTCCAAAACAATATTAAGTAGCAAAAACTGTTTCCAGCACTGATAATAAATCAGCATATTAGAATGATTTCTGAAGATCATGTGACATGTGTGAGGTTACGCTTTAAAGTCGCTGTGTGAGAGACGAGAGCGAGAGAAACACAAAGTTGTGCTCTTCCCTCGTCTCTTCTCTTGGGATTGGGAACGTTCAGCATTATTACGTAGCATCTATGATGTGCCGATGTGACAGACGAGTGTGACGATCCTTTTAAGGCAGGTGCAGCACTGTGCCAAACACTGCAAACATACAAACACGTAAACACACACCTGCACAAACACACAATCAGACAACCTAAAAATACAGACACATTTTTGTGTGTAATAGTATGAATACATGTACTTTTAAAATTCATTTGTCACACAAAAGGACTATTTAAGTGAACTGCAAACCTGCAATTCAGTCAATAATCTTACAGTGAAAGTATTACGCTGTAGAAATTAATGCGATGAGAATCGAATTTGATGAGAAAAGTTTGAGTTCATATGGAGATCTCTGAATTTTGATTATATTGCATTGATTCTGAGAACAGTTTGAGACATTGCCAAGATCTCTAGAGGAGACACATGTGAGATTACTGGGGTCTTTTCTGGAGAAACATCTGAGAAGGAACATCTGATTAAAGCAAAATTTCCATTTAACATCATTGCTGTCTAGGAGAAACAACTGAGATATTAAGATCATCTCAGTCGATTCTTGATAACAAATGGTGAAAAACCTACAATAAATAGTGACATTACAGCATCTAAAACACGTTGCCGTTTATACAAAACAAAAATCTGTCATTAAAAAAATATACAAAATAAAAATGTTGAGGTCACTTACTTATTCCAGGCTTGTCTGAGTTTCTTGGGACTGTAGACAGTGAATCGATCTGCAGGTGAAACACAGACAACAGATGAAGAACTCAAACTCATGATGCTGCAGTGAGATGATTCATAATCAAGACTGATATCATAAACAGTGGAAAACACACCTAACATACACTACATACTGAATACTACTGAGCTGCATCAGTGCATCACTGTACAGCACCAGTCAAACGTTTGGGGGCGGCAAGATTATTTAATGTTTCTGAAAGAAGTCTCTTCTGCTCATCAAGGCTGCATTTATGTGATCAGAAATACAGTAAAAATTTTGAAATATTATTATAATTTAAAATAGCTGTTTTCTCTGTGAATATCTGTTAAACTGTCATTTATTTCTGTGATCAAAGCTGAATTTTCAGCATCATTACTCCAGTCTTCAGTGTCACATGATCCTTCAGAAATCATTCTAATATGCTGATTTGCTGATTATTATCAATGCTGTAAACAGTTGTGATGCTTGATATTTTTGTGTCATCTTCACAGATGAACAGAAAGTTCAAAAGAACAGCATTTATTTGAAATAGAAATCTTTTGTAACATTATAAATGTCTTTACTCTCACTTTTGATCAATTTAATGCGTCCTTGTTGAATAAAAGCATTATTTATTTAATTAATTAAAATCTTTCTGATCCCAAAATTTTGAGCAGCAGATGTTAGTTACAGTATCAGTAGTATGTTAGTATGTTATTCTGAACTCAGTCTCTTTGTTCTAGATGTTGATTCATTAGTTTGACCTCCTGTGGACTGGATCAATACACACCGTCCGCTCGGGCATTCAGGTATGAAACGTGTAAGTACACACACACACACACACACACACACACATCACATCACATCACATTTCCAATCAATGCATCTTATTTAAAACCCAACAGCTCCATGACATGCAATTAAACACCCACAATTTACCTCTAACACTCCATCAACAGTGAGTGTTCATTAACAGCACAATGAAACAGCTTTTTTACCAGGGAGAAAACACTCTGATCTGCTCTCATACAGCATTATATGATATCTCAGCTGCTCATAGTGCAACAGTCCAGTAAACGCTGCCCTCTGCTGCTACAGCACTGAACTACACCAATGCAATTATTAACAGTTACTCCTTCATCAAGGCAAGACACTGCAGGCAAAACCACTGTTCTTTTCATTATTGCACAGCACAATTTTTAGATTTTTTCATATCATGTCTCTTCTTTCAGTCTAGTGGAAAGAAAACATCCAAAATACACATTAAAGTGTTTAATTTATCACACTCCATCTATTTGCGTCTGTAGATTTCAATTACTTACATATCTTTAAAGGCTGCGAGTTTCTTTTTTCAACTTCAGCAGCACTTACACCAGAATTTAACATTTTATTCCCATCTATATTCAGAAGGCTTTTACTGAGGGGTTTGTTCATACATCATTCACACTGATTTACATAACGCTCTACATCATAAAAATAACCTCTTTTCTCTTTACTGATTAAATGTAATGGGGATCCTACAGACTAACAGAGCAGAGATGGTGTTTAATGGAGATTCGCTGTCTGAAGGGTTCACCGGGACGTTCACGGCTGCAGTAATTCGCTTTTATTTAAGGTCACCGCATCTCATCGGCTCTCTGTCTCTGTGCTCTGATCTCACACCTAAGACCATTTGACCTTCATTAGCACAACGGTTTATTCCAGAACACAGGCTCATTAGGCGTCTGTCTCTCTCTGATGATGTCTTCGGCGCTCAGCAGAGGGCAGTGTGTCTTCACCGGATACGTTCAGACTGAAACACTAGTTCCCTAACAAAAGCTACTCTCGATGCTGCGTATCAAACGCTAATGAGAACATTCTTTGTTCGTCCGTTTGCGAAGCACGTGTGTCAAACACGCCAAGAATTGGCTTAAATAACCTCGGTGAGTTACGTAATTGATTACGTGCACCTGCAGGTTATAAATAGACGTGAAACGGACATACCTTCAGGTTTCTTTGTCTTCGAGACCGCTTTGTGTCTGTGTGTTGTCTCCTCTGTGTTGTTGAGAAAAGAAGAAAAGAAAAAAAAAGGAAATTAGATCATGTCTAGTGCATCGGTTAGGAGATGCTTGCCACCGTGTGCACAAGTTATCCTTGACGATGATCCACATGATTATTGTTTGGAGTGCCTCAGGGAAGAGCATGCTATTGCTGCTCTTGAGGACGCGGAGTGTGAGCACTGTGAGTCATTTCCTATCGGAGTGCTCCGCTCGAGGCTCGCTTTCTTTCGAGAGGGGCGAGCCTCGGCGTCCTCATTAAGATCGTGGGGCTCGCGCGTCAAGCTGGCTGAGAGACGAGGAGTGCGCGAGCCTCCTCTCTCTCTCGCGCTCTCCCCAGATCGCGAAGTCCCCGCCCCCGCTGCTGAGGCGCGCCCTGGCGCTTCTTCAGAGCGAGACGAGGACGCGGGTTCTCTTGCCTCCGGCGATATGGAGACCGAGAGCGCCACCTCTGAGCGCTCCTCGCGCGACGACAAAGCGTTTGGGGAGTTACTCGAGGTGGTGACTAACGCAGTGGCCAGGCTTAAGTTAGACTGGCCACAGAAGCAAGAGAACCCCAGGCACTCCAAATTAGACGACAGATTTTTGTCTGATGATCCTAACATCGATCTCTCCCCTTTTTCCCAGACCTCCATGAGGATTTGCCTCGTTCATGGAGTAAAGCCTTACTCCTCGTGTATCTTTGTACCCACGATGTCGATTTATTCAACTATCGTGGGTGCTAAGGCGCAGGTGTATGTGACGATGCCTCAGGTGGAGGAGACGCTCGCGGGCTATCTCTCCCCTGGGAGTTCGTCATCACTTAAGAAGCCAAACCTCCCCACCAAGCCTTGCAGAGTAACATCGTCGCTGGTGGGGAAGGCGTTTCAAGCAGCGGGTCAGGCTGGTGCTGCCCTGCACACCATGGTGGTTCTGCAGGCGTACCAGGCTGACCTGCTGAAAGACCTGTGCACGGACGGGAGTATTAGTGAGGAGGCGTTTTCAGAGCTGCGCCGAGCCACGGATCTGTCTCTTCGTGCGACCAAGCAGACGGCCCGTGCCATTGGCCGTTCTATGGCTGCGTTGGTTGCCACGGAGAGACACCTGTGGCTCAACCTCACGGGCATCAAGGATAGGGACAAAGTGTTCCTCCTTGATGCCCTGTGTCACCTTCTGGCCTATTTGGCAACTCCATGAATACGGTCGTCACTAGGCTCAGGGAGGCCAAGAGACACGCAGAAGCTTTTGATAAGTTTCTTCCCCGCCGTGCTCAGGCGTTAGGGCTGTCGGCCACCCAGCCCCGACCCAATCCGGTTTCTCTGCGGCGAGAGTCGCAGAAGCAGAGTGAGGTCCGCTTTCGGGGGCGAAGCTTACCAGTATCGGGTTCTTCCATTCGGCCTAGCTTTGTCACCCCGCACGTACACGAAATTCATGGATGCAGCAATGGCTCCTCTGCGACTCCAGGGCATCCGCATTTTAAATTACATAGACAACTGGCTGATTCTGGCTCAGTCTCAAGAGCTTGCGCTTCGACATCGGGATGTCGTCCTAGCTCATCTCGAATCTCTGGGGTTGAGACTCAATGCCAAGAAAAGCGTTCTCTCTCCTGCCCAGAGGACTACGTATTTGGGGGTTGTATGGGATTCGATCACGATGCAGGCACAGCTGTCTCCTGCACGTGTCGAATCCATTCGAAATGCCCTAAAGAACATCAAGCTAGGCCAGAGAATTACTGTTCATTACCTTCAGAGGGTTCTAGGTCTCATGGCAGCTGCATCCACGGTGATACCTTTGGGCCTCCTGCACATGAGATTGTTTCAGTTGTGGCTCAGAGCCAGGGGATTTCATCCAAGGGCCAATCCCCAGAGGCAAATAAGGGTTACGCGCCAGGGGCTTCGTACCCTTTCTATGTGGTTCAGACCCCGGTTTCTGACTTTAGGTCCCACTCTAGGTCCGTGTTAGACGCTTCCCTCACGGGTTGGGGTACGGTCTTGGATGGCCGTCCAGCACAAGGGATCTGGAGAGGTCATCTTCTCGGCTGGCACATCAATTGCCTCGAAATGATGGCTCTATTTCGGGCCCTGAAATACTTCCTCCAGCAGTTAAGAGGCTACCATGTCCTAGTGCGGGTGGACAACACAGCGGTAGTCTCTTACATAAATCACCAGGGTGGACTGCGTTCGCGCCGCCTGAACAGGCTAGCGCAGCAGGTTCTGCTTTGGGCACAGGACAAGTTTCTGTCCCTCAGGGAGATTTACATCCCCAGGCATATGAATATGGGAGCAGACTTGCTGTCCAGACATGCTGTGACACACGGGGAATGGAAACTCCACCCCGAAGTAGTCGGTCAAATCTGGGAAAGATTTTACGAAGCAAAGGTGGACCTCTTTGCTTCACAGGAGACGGCACAATGTCCCCTCTACTTCTCACTGACTCCTCCAGCTCCCCTGGGTCTGGACGCCATGGCCCATACGTGGCCCAGACAGGGTCTTTACGCATTTCCCCTGATCGCTCTGCTCCCGGGAGTCCTGGCCAAGGTCCGTCAACAGGGGTCTCGCCTCTTACTGATAGCGCCCCGTTGGCCGACCAGAGTATGGTTCTCAGATCTAATATCCCTCCTCGATGGCTCGCCATGGGCGATTCCGGTCAGGAGAGATCTCCTATCTCAGGCACAGGGGACGGTATTTCATCCCCGGCCCGAGCTCTGGAACCTTCATGTCTGGCACCTGAGGGGGACCAACTAAGAGATGCTGGGCTTCCAGCCGACGTAGTAGAGACTATTCTAAGTGCTAGGGCTCCCTCCACTAGAAGAAGTTATGCCTTCAAATGGCACATTTTCGAGAATTGGTGTATGGCACACCATGTAGACCCAGTTCACTGCTAAGTTGTTTCAGTGCTGGAGTTCCTGCAAGAGAAATTGTCCTCAGGCACATGTCCTGGTACTCTCAGAGTCTATGTGGCCGCCATTTCGGCTTGCCATGTTCTGACTGATGGGGTTTCTGTGGGAAGGCACCCTCTAGTTGCCTGCTTCATTCGGGGAGCTAAGCGGTTAAGGCCGCCCACGAGAGCGACAGTCCCTTCATGGGACTTAGCTTGTGCTCGAGGGTCTGGTCGGGACCCCTTTCGAACCACTAGAGTCAGCACCTGTCAGGTTTCTGACCCTAAAGATGGTTTTTCTAATGGCTATTACTTCTCTGAAGAGAATTGGGGATTTGCAGGCTCTGTCAGTAGCGCCATCCTGCCTAGACTTTGCCCCTGGGCTGGTCAAAGCTATTTTGCATCCTCACCCTAATTATCTTCCGAAAGTTCCATTCTTGACCATACATCCGGTCGTTCTTGAAGCCATCTGCCCTCCGCCGTTCACGAAAACGGAGCAGGAAAGACTTCACTTACTGTGTCCAGTACATGCTCTTCAGATTTACGTCCACCGCACCAGCCAGTGGCGTAAGTCGGAGCAGCTTTTCATATGCTATGGGGGCCGCAACCGGGGGGCAGCTGCCACGAAGCAAACTATGTCACATTGGGTGAGGGATGCAATTGCCCTAGCCTATGAGGTGCATGGTCAAGCTTTGCCTCTAGGAGTTAGGGCCCATTCGACCAGGGGGGTTGCATCTTCTACGGTTTTGGCAAGTGTTCCCTTGCAGCAAGTGTGTGATGCGGCAGGTTGGTCCTCTCCGCACACATTTGTCAGATTCTATAGTCTGGATGTCCATGCTACTCCGGGCTCGCATGTCCTTGAGTCAACATCCCATAGGCATGTCTGAGACCTATTTCAATGTTTGTGCGCACACACTACACAACCTTGGGGGGTCCAGGCACTTCCGGTGCGGCGGCGTTGGTATTCTCGTTCCCATTAGTGTTTGATACGCAGCATCAAGAGTACCTTTTGTTAGAGAACATCTCGGGTTACTTGACTGAAACCCTGTTCCCTGAAAAAGCGGGAATGAGATGCTGTGCCTCAATGCCGCACTGTAGACGTGCCTGGGCGTCTCTTCAGACAAAGCGTAACCTGAAGGTATGTCCGTTTCACGTCTATTTATAACCTGCAGGTGCACGTAATCAATTACGTAACTCACCAAGGTTATTTAAGCCAATTCTTGGTGTGTTTGACACACGTGCTTCACAACCGGTCGAACAAAAAATGTTCGCATTAGCGTTTAATACGCAGCATCTCGTTCCCGCTTTTTCAGGGAACAGGGTTACAGTCAAGTAACCCGAGACGTACACTGTAAAGTACATACTGAGCTGCATATACACTGCACCAGGATGCATGAAGCTGCTGTCATGTTTAACTCAGCAAAAAAATATAATTTCTATAATATATATTTGTATATGACATACTGCAAATTTATATATATAAAGATTTTTTTTGCATTTTTGTGTAATGTTGTATCAAAAACGTCTGGCAGTCTGATCAAATAATGCCAAAGGCTGAATTCAGAATAGTATACTAGCATACTAGTTTTACTATCATATAAAGATATCTCAGAGCTAGTAATAGTATGTAAGCATGCTTTTACAAAGTTCTGAATAACATGCAATCAATCATATGCTACTTTAACCATTTCTGCAGATATAGAGTGCAGCATGCAAATGTTCTGTATGCATGGGATAAACAGACGATTGTTCAAATATGCATTAAAACAACAGATTCTGTAACCCATAATCCAATGTGTTTGACCTTCATGCTTTTACAAAGTTATGAATAACATGCAATCAATCATATGCTACTTTAACCATTTCTGCAGATATAGAGTGCAGCATGCAAATGTTCTGTATGCATGGGATAAACAGACGATTGTTCAAATATGCATTAAAACAACAGATTCTGTAACCCATAATCCAATGTTTGACCTTTAGTGTGATAAACAATGCTATTTTTGTCTTATTTATTTACTATTACACTATCTATTAATATTTTTAATTCGTTTTTATTTTTTATATTTTCAGTTTTCACTTTAATTTTAGTAATTTTATTGCTTGTGTCATTTATTTCTAATTCTTTATTTTATTTAATTTTCATTTAATTTATTTTAATATTTATTTCAATTTTAGTTTTAGTCTTTGTAGTACTTTTAAGCACTAATATGTTAAGTTCAACTATTTCTTGTAATATTTAGATTTTATTACAGCTTTATTTAATTTACCAAAAACATTTTTTATTAGCTTTTTGTTAATAATAACACACTGTACATTACAATGTACATTCTGTTCATTTTTCACCTGTTGCATGTTTATATAATTTGCCTAATTTAATAAAAAAGTGCAGTAATCTCGGCTCACAATATTCTGAAGCCGTATTCTGTGTTTAAGGCAATCAATTTTTGCATCTCAAAATAGGTCCGATTCGGCATCAATGACGATCAGTCGAGAGAACCAATGATGCTTCATGTCAGTGATATCAAACCTGAAGCAATGCATCTTGGGATGCCACAACTTCATTCTATTCATCACACATGCTATCATATGATGTGCAATATAACGCACGAGCGGACAGGAGAGTTTTGCAGTTTTTTTGCAGTTAACCAAAAGTAATTGCAAAAAATACTTTTAGAAGTAGCAACGATTTCTTTTACAGTCTCTAGTGCTCATATGTGTGTTGTTGAGTGAGATCTGTGTGTGTGAGTGTTAATGAGCTCCCAGAGCTCATCTGCTGGCACACGTCTCGCCTCCAGGAGGATGAGGGACATACGGGACGCTTTCTCAAGGGCGCGTCAGTGTGTGTCATTTACAGTCAGATGAACAGGACGTTTACCTGGTTTGAAATGCGGGAGTGAGTGAACACCTGGCCACGTCTCCTCCGACGGCGTCCCCAAAACCTGCACAGCAACACAGAGAGAAAACACTCAGTCCTTCACAGAGAAAACAGCTGAAGGGCAGCGCAAAGACAGTGTCTGATCGATCTCAGAGGAATACATCACTCCGCTGGACACCAGCAGGCCACGACGCTTCATTCACATGGGTTTATTATGCACAAGAGCGTGTGTGTGTGTGTTTAGAGCAGCAGTGCTGGCTGACAGCAGGAGCTTTTTGAAGTCTGAAGCTTGTAAAGAGAAGGACTCGATTAAACACACACTGTAATTACAGCCGTCAGATTCGATGAGCCGAACCGCTGAGACGAGCCAGAACCTCCTCAATATGTGTGTGTGTGTGTGTGTGTGTACCTGGTATTCCCTACGTTATGAGGACCAAATGTCCCCACAAAAATAGTAATACCAGTAAATTTAGGAAGCCATGAGGAAACAAGCTTAAAAATCAACCAGAATTAAGTTTTTTGAAAATGTAAAAATGCCTGTAGTTTTGTGTGAAGGGTAGGTTTAGGGTAAGGGGATGGAAAATACAGTCTGGACAGTAGAAAAACCATTATGAGCCCCCGTAAAACATGGAAACCATGGAAAAGTGTGTGTGTGTGTGTGTGTGTGTGTGTGTACGTGGGAAGACTGAAGCACCACTCCATTTAAAAAACAGATCAGTGTGATCATGAAGGAACTGTAAATCTGGACAATTTTCAGTCCTGCAGTACAGGAGTAGTAATTAGGATGCAGCATTACTGCAGTTTTTAAGACCCGCTTGTTGTCCCGCTTCTCTTGTATTCTTTGAGTGTTTGTCTGAGACTGACTTCTAGTAGAACAGGTGATAGACTGTGGAGACAGACTGATGAGACTGTCGCAGCAGGGAGAGGACGCTGACACTTACTGTTCGCCGCTTCTCTACCGCTTTCTCTGTCGCTCACTTTTTTAGGTTTTTGCTTTTTTGTACAGACTGTTACTAAAATTAAAGGCTATTGTCATCGTTGGTCATTCTCTGTTTGTCAGTGGGAGAATACCTGGATCTCTCTGTCGTTCAGTGCTGCTACTGCGAGGTATACTCTCTGGGCAGCCACTTAGCTGTTCCGGTGTGGTGACTCTTGTACCTCATTGCCATGTTATGGTCCAGTTTTTCGCTGTGCTTGACAGTTTTGATCATCTCTGTTTGGTTAGCTTCAGCCGAACTCTTTCGGTGACCGGCATGAGGCTCAAGTATTCCATCCCACAGCTGCTGAATCTCAACAACCACACCACTCCAACGTGTATTGCAGCCATTAAAGAACTTGGATTCCTGCACCGACCGCGATACATCCACAGAAGTTCCTGTCGAAAGTTTGTTTACCATTAGCCTGGCCGCTCTGCTTCGGCCATTCCATCTATCTGGACCGATGTCTCACGTTTGCCATGTCATCAGAGCAATACTGCTCTCGGTGTTAGTAAGACGGGCATCACCGCGAGATTTCCACATGCTAAGCTGGACTGTATAGGAAACACTGTGAGATCTTTGTACACCAAGCAGGATAGAAAACGTAAAGTGGATTCCTATAACTATTTAACGCACAATCCCTTTCAAATAAGTCATCCTTCATACAAGACCATATCATGGAAAAGGGTTTAGACTTTATGTGCATAACAGAAACATGGCATCAGCCAGAGGTCTACTCAGCATTAAATGAAGTCTGTCCCCCCAGCTACAGCTATCTGGAGAAAGCCTATATTACTGGTCGTGGTGGCGGCCTAGCTGTAATATACTGACAGAAATTGGAGCTATGCCCCCTCCCTTTGCCTACACTGTCCTCATTTGAATGTCTTGCATTTAAATGTAAACCTCCTTTCCCTATGACAATACTTCTCATCTACTGGCCCCCCAAACAACACGTTGATGTTCCCACACATTCTAGGGGACACACATTGGACTTGGTCAGCTCAAATTCCGCCCCCATTAGTAACCTCCTGGTGTATGATTTGGGTGTGTCTTACCATGAGGACATTTCAATGGAGTTGCTAATCCCTTTTTCCCATAATAAAGAAAAGCGTCAAATATGCTTCAGGAATTTGAAAAAGATCAATTTGGATACCTTAACTATAGATCTTCAGCATCTCTCCTCTGCTGATTTCTCTTCTGTCACTGAGTCGGCTGACTTCTACAATAGATCTCTAAGCAGTCTCCTAGATTTCCATGCCCGTCAGAACTAGAACAGTCCCCTTCTTCCATTCAGCCCTGTGGTTTAACTGTGAACTGTGGAAGATGAAGACAGCTGGACGTGTCCTTGAGCTGCGCCTAAAGGTCACAGGACTCACTGTTTACAGGCAGGCCTACAGAAAGCATCAGAAGGCCTATGCAAAGTTCTTTAGAGATGCAAGGTCACAGTTCTATTCTAATATAATTAACAATAGCCCTGGAAACTCCAAGCAATTTTTCTCTACAATAAATTACATCCTTAAAGCGCAAGCTCACTCTCACTTATAAGCTGCAGAGGAGAGATGCAACAACTTTATCACTTTTTTCAGGAAAAAAGTAGACACCATTCGCTCCTCTCAGTTCCTCTGTCCTGCCTGTCCCAACTGCCGATTCACAGCCTGGGACTCCCCTACCTCTCTGCTGTTTCTCTGACATCTCATAGCGAGAGGTTGAGGACATAATCAGAAAGATGAAACCGTCCACCTGCGCCCTGGACCCTGGACCCTTTTCCTACAGCCATGGTGAAATCTAAACTTTGTGTCATAAGTCCCTTGATTACTAAGGTTATCAATCACTCGCTCCAGGCTGGCCATGTTCCACCTACACTGAAAACTGCTGTCATCAGGCCACACCAGAAGTCCTTGCCAACTACAGGCCCATCTCTAACCTTCCATTCCTTTCTAAAGTGCTGGAAAAAGTAGTTGCTGCACAACTTCTGGTCCATTTAAAACTAAACAACCTGTTTGAGAAATTCCAGTCTGGTTTCCGCTCTAGCCACACCACGGAAACAGCTCTGGTCAGGGTCACAAATGTGTCCGTGCTGTCTGTGGTGTCCCTCAAGGCTCAGTGCTTGTCCCCATCCTGTTTATGGCCTACCTAACTTAAAATGGTTACAGTTACTGACAACAGTGTGCTACACACACAATTTAAGTATCTTTGGAAAGACGGCACTTTAGGCTTTACTATTCATCATCCAGAGTTGATAACGCTCAAAAAGATAAAAAGTTATAGACACTGAAGTGCCTTGAAAAAAATTGTACCACACTGAATGTTTGAAGAGCGAGAAAAAAAAGAATTAGCTTTGTATGTCAAGTAAATACTCTGATTGCCAGACATACAGCATTCACACTGATTGCTGTTCATACAGTCAGTAATCACATGCTGATGGCCGGTCATACAGATGGTAATCATACAGATGGCCGGCCATATATTCAATAATCACACTCTAATGGCCGTTCATATAGACCGCATTCACACTGATAGCTGTCATACAGACAGTAATCACACACTGATGTTCGGTCATACAGATGATAATCATGCAGATACAGCCACATTCCCCACAAAAAACACACACATATATGAAAAATGTTGAAGAAGAAGAATTTGTGCAAAAAGCCGATCGCTAAGTTACGCCCCAACAGATGACAGGTGCGTCACAGCATGCATCACGAGCAGTCACAAAAGAGCGCCAGAATTCAAATAAACAAGATTCCACATATCTTTGACTTTTTTTAGTGGATGGTCTCATTCTGTTTGTGACACTTGTATGCTACAAAACCATGTTGTTTTTTACTACCAAGACGCAGTTTTTTGAGCGTAAGTTACTCCATAACGGATACAAACAATAACTCTCCCCAAAGAAATGTGACGTAAACAAAAGAATAACCATCCATATTACAACGTTATTGTTTCATTAGACTAAAAGTGCTCTATGGGATGTTGTTCAGTGGAACCTTGCCTTTCTAACTAAACCGGGATTTACAGCAGGATGTGCTTGTGACTCGTTATTGCGATGAAACTGGTACATACTTCGTTTTTATTATGCATGATTTGATGTGTACTGCTTACACATATTTAGCAAATACATTCCTCGTAAGCTTTCCATTGAAAAACAGCGATCTACCGTCGATGCTTGAGGCTTAGACCTTTAGAATGATATATAGTTTGTCAAGATTAGGTTAGTCTACACTTGTCCACGCCTTTGTCTCCTCTAGGCTGGATTACAGTAATGCGATCCTCATCGGGATCCCTGGCAAAAGCCTACAGAAATTGCAGTACATTCAGAACAGTGCTGCTAGGATCCTGATGAGGGTACGCAAATACGACCAATCACCCCCATTCTCAAATCACTTCACTGGTTTCCTATTTCATTCAGGATTGCTTATAAGGTCTCCCTCCTTACCCATCAGTACATACATGGCTTCGTACTATGGGAAATCGGGCTTTCTGCTCAGCTGCTCCGAGCTTGCGGAATGCTCTCCCTGACCTTCTGAGGACTCCACAGACTGTGGATGCTTTTAAATGCGGCCTCAAAACCTACCTTTTTAGCAGAGCCTTTGATTGATTCCTAACATTTCTTTTTTGTTTTAATCTGTAGCACTTTGGGATTCTGTTCGAATATAAAGTGTGTTACAAATAAAATGTATTATTATTAACAGGGGTAGGCAAGTTCGGTCCTAGAGAGCCGCTGTCCTGCAGAGTTTAGCTCCAACCTAACTCACCTGCCTATAGCCTTAGTAATCTTGAAGACACTGATTAGCTTGTTCAGGTGTGTTTGTTTAAGGTTGGAGCTAAACTCTGCAGGACAGTGACTCTCAAGGACTGAACTTGCCTACCCCTGTAGTAGGCATTTCATTATCAGGGTTCCCCAATCCTAGTCCAGGAGAGTCACTTTACCACAGAGTTTAGTTTGATCTGAATTAAATGCACCTGAATCAACTAGTCAGTCTTTGCATTTACTTTAATAACAGCCAGGTGTGTCGAACCTAAACTAAGGTGTGTCGAAACTAAACTCAGTAGGAATGAGGCTCTACAGGAGAAGGAATGAGGAAGGTGCTTCAGAGACTCAAAGACAAACCTGTTTTATACACGTCACTCAAACATAGAACCAGGAAAGTATTTAAACTCATCAGTTCAAGGAAAGAGAAACTGAAGTGTAGTTGAGCTGTTGTGTGTAAAATGGCAGGAGCCAGAATTTCGGTGGATCAGAATGAGTTCATGTGTGCAGTGTGTCTGGATCTCCTGAAGGATCCGGTGACCATCCAGTGTGGACACAGTTATTGTAAGAGCTGTATTACAGGCTGCTGGGATCAGGAGGATCAGATGAGAGTCTAGCTGACTGTTACGCTGGAGCTAGAGATGTGCAGTGTGACGTCTGTACTGGGAGAAAATACAAAGCCATCAAGTCCTGTCTGGTGTGTCTGAACTCTTACTGTCAGAATCACCTCGAACAACATGAGAGTTGGTTTAAAGGAAAGAGACACAATTTGACTGAAGCCACTGGACGACTGCATGAGATGATCTGCCAGAAACATGAGAAGCTCCTTGAGGTTTTCTGTCGCACTGACCAGAAATTTATATGTGTGCTGTGTTCGATGGATGAACATAAAAACCACAACACTGTATCAGCTGCAGCACAGAGGACAGAGAAACGGGTATCACAGCATTCACACTGTACATGGCAGCAGAAATGAACAGCAGTTTCACCGTTTGCTGAAACTGCACCAGAAACCTTTATCAACACAATCTTTCACTAAATAGGCTTTGATTAAACAACATAAAATAATGAATTGAACTATTCACCCGCATAAGGCAAACTCTGCTACACAGCAGAAACACTGTCACTGTGAAGCACTACGTCAAATTCACTTTTATAATACTTACGCTTGCAGTACGAGACACTCCTTATCATTCATGATATTTCATGTATGATGATTGTAACCAATCATCACTTCATGAGTTTGATCCTACAGCCATTAGTTATCAGTCCTACGTTTACTGGATTCATCTGTTCACATGATGATTTAGTGCCAGTATTTTTCTGTGACATTTACTATCATCTGTTTGTCCTGCAGAAGCAGCTGAAGGAGACGCAGAAGACGTTCCAGCAGAGAATCCAGAAGAGAGAGAAAGATCTTCAGCAGCTGAGAGAGGCTGTGGAGTCCTAGAAGAACAGAATCATAGTGGACTTGAACGAGATCCTGCTGTGACAGGAGACTCACAGAGAAACATTTTGTGAGTCTTATTATATAATCATCAGTCAGACTCTCATCTGATCATCTTCTTTTGAAAGAGACTCCACTTACAAATGGCTTTCAGCTCTGGAAATCTCTTAGGATTCATTTCTCTGAGCTCTTTCTTCTGGAAGATATATTTAGCTGTCAAACACCACTAGCGCCACCAACAGTTCAAAACTTCACTAACATTTCATCAAAATTGGATCAGGTGATTATCAAACTTGATCATTTTTATTAAATTTTTTTTTATGAGTTTGACCATGAAGATCCCAAACATGAAGTGAAGTTGGGATCACTTGGAAATCACATATAGTTTTAGTTTTAGTGGCAAATACTAGAATCTGTAGCTCTAATGTGATATAATGAATATGAGAAGAATGAAGCTGATGCTGTGAAAGTGCTGGATTAAATTTGCACAGGATATCTGGTCATCTGTACTGAGACACTGATAATACACTGAACATGAAGAGTTCAGCTACATGAAACGATCAAACATTCATAATTCCTGATTCTGATGTGTTTTTTTCTCCATCAGATTCCCATCAGCTCACTCTGGATCTGAACACAGTGAATAATTACCTTCGTCTGTCTGAGAGCGACAGAGTGATTACATTCACTTATACAGATCAGTCGTATCCTGATCATCCAGAAAGATTTGATGGATTGAATTCTCAGGTGTTGTGTAGAGACAGTGTGTGTGGACGCTGTTACTGGGAGCTGGAGTGGAGTGGAGATACATCCAGTTCCTGCAGGTAACAGAGATCTAGAAGCTCTAGTCTAGAAACATTCATTTCGTTTTGCACGCTGAACATGGAAATATAAACAAGACATTTAAACACTTTGCAGCCGAGTATCTCTTGCTTGTTTCAGAAACCAACAAGTTGATACGCCAATAGACGTGTAGGTCATGAGTGAATGATTGGGATCACTTGGAAATCACGTATAGTTTATTTTAAGTGTCAAATACTAGAATCTGTATATCTGCTCTAATGTGATATAATGAATATGAGGAGAATGAAGCTGATGCTGTGAAAGTGCTGGATTGAGGGGAGTTACTAAAGATCAGTGAAGTCAACAAATCTGATGTTCCTGCAGGTTATTGGATGAGTTTTGATTTCTGTTTTCTGTAGAGTTTCCAGTCTCTCTCAGCACCTCCTGAATCTACAGACGTAAATGACGCTGTTACTGGGAGCTGGAGTGGAGTGGAGATATTGGTGTGTTAATATCAGTGTCATATAAGAGCATCAGCAGGAAGGGACGGGGTGTTGAGCGTTTGTTTGGATCTAATGATCAGTCCTGGAGTTTGTTCTGCTCTCCCTTCAGTTTCTCATTCTGGCACAATAACATACACACTGATCTCTCTGTAGAGTCCATCAACAGTAGAATAGGAGTGTTTGTGGATCACAGTGCAGGAACTCTGTCCTTCTACAGCGTCTCTGACACAATGAGCCTCATTCACACAGTCCAGACCACATTCACTCAGCCACTCTATCCTGGGTTTACTCTTTATTCTTCTGGATCATCAGTGAAACTGTTGATGAATTAGAATAGACTGACGAAAGATTCTACCCATAATGCTTTGAGCTGCATGATAAATCAGTAACAGTGATATGTTATAGAGTCTCTTCATGACATTAATACTGCAACTGAAATTCTGTCACTGAAATAACATGTCTGAATAAATGTGTGTAATAAATCCTCATATAGACAGATCAGTGTGTGTGTGTGTATGTATGTGTGATTGTTTTTATGGTGGGGTCCTCAGCATGTTAGCACACTCACATAGTGGGGACCAAACAAATAGCACTGGGTTTACTCTTTATTCTTCTGGATCATCAGTGAAACTGTTGATGAATTAGAATAGACTGACGAAAGATTCTACCCATAATGCTTTGAGCTGCATGATAAATCAGTAACAGTGAGATGTTATAGAGTCTCTAATGTCATGAAGAGAAAAGAAAAGGCCCTTTCACACGGGACATGGCAAGCGGTGGAATCGCCGCTCGGCTGCCGCTTTCTCTTATAGTGGAAGCATTTTGTGCAGTTAAGGCGGTGGTCGCATTGTGGTTTCGGAGCGGACGTTGCCATAGTTACAGCTGTCAACATCACCTTTGTATTTACTAAAAACTAAATAAAACATAACGGAAATTTGTGTTTGTGTCATTCTGCCATTAATTGTTGTCATTATTTACCTTTTTTTTCGTTCGGCACAAGTGAAGTTGTTTTTGATGATTTGCCTAAAGAGCATACCTGTGAGGTTACGATTGAATGAAATATAATTTTATTTACGTCTCTGTATGAGATTTTAGATGGGTCATACAGTTCTGGGAAATCTATTACACTTAAAACAATCTTCTCCTCTATTTTTCCAATAGGCAGTTCAGTTAAATGTTCACTGATTGGTTGAAACCGACGTGGCTGCCGCTCACAAAAAGATAAAATATTTGTATCTTTGGCGGTGCCTGCCGCGAAGCGTCGTGCCCGTGGAAGCGGCAAGATTTTGGGTGCACGAACACCGCTTGCGCTCCGCGCCACCAGCGAAACCGCCCGCGTTTTGCCGCTTTCCGCATGTCTCCCACTAAGAATGAAGTAGACACTCGCGACTGCCGCGTACCGTGTGAAAGGGCCTTAATACTGCAGCTGAACTTCTGTCAGTGAAATAACATGTCAGAATAAATGTGTGTAATAAATCCTCATACAGACAGTAAGATCAGTGTGTGTGTGAGTCCTGCTGAGTGACCATGTGTTTCTGTGCTTTTCTCAACCTCTATTTGTGTTGATTGAAATCAGTCATTTAGTTTTTAATGTACTGTCACATTAGTTATTTTTATTATTACTATCAAAATTATCTTTCAATTCAAATGATCAGTCAATAAATAATTTTATTTTTTTCATAAATCATTCTTCACCTTATGTAGCCCAGGCCCTTTTCACTGTTTTGTGTTCTTTTGTCTTCCAGTGTCATGAGTTGCTGTTTTTATTGCCATACATTTAATTGTTAATCATGGTGTGACGGTGTCATCACAAAATAAATAAATCATCTATTCAACTCTTCTGAATTCATCATTTGTTCAGCATCAGTAATATCTTTCATCACCAGTAATATTTTAACAGTGAGTATTAATCATCATTCATTCTCATTGTTAATGTCAACCTATTCATAACTTTAAATTCATGCAGCATTAGTAAATATGTCTGTAGTTCCAGTCATTCGGTTAGTTTATTAGGTGATAACGTTCATTTTGGTACGATGGCGGCGACCAAGTGGCAAGCAGTATCTCGCCGAGCTCCCTCAGAAGAGTCACGCAGCGTTTCTATTGTTTTACCCGCGTAGAAAGTTATGTCCGTTGGCATTTATAATTGGTATTCTGGACAATTGGTAAATTCGCATCCAACAGCCGCACCACCAGCACTGGCGCCCCTCAGGGGTGTGTTCTCTCCCCACTGCTCTTCTCCCTCTACACCAACAACTGCACCTCTAAAGACCCCTCTGTCAAGCTCCTGAAGTTTGCAGATGACACTACAGTCATCGGTCTCATCCAGGACGGAGACGAGTCTGCTTACAGACAGGAGGTTAAAGAGCTTGCTGTCTGGTGCAGTCTTAACAACCTGGAGCTGAACACACTCAAAACAGTGGAGATGATTGTGGACTTCAGGAGGAACCTCTCTGCACTCCCCCCACTCACCATCATGAACAGCTCTGTGGCTGCAGTAGAGTCATTCAGATTCCTGGGAACCACCATCTCTCAGCACAATAACCTTATACTTACTTATCACCCTAAATCCTAGTACATCGTTACAACTTATTTTTTGTTTTATTTTATTCTATTCTTATTCTATCTATAGCACACCTGCACATACACTTTATTCTTTTTTTGTGGTTTATTTATATTTATGCATGTGTATTTTATTCACATCTTATTTTAATTATCTGTGTGTTGTTGTCGTCTCTGTGTACTGGAAGCTTGTGACACTATAACAAATTTATTGTATGTGCAAACATACTTGGCAATAAAGCTCTTTCTGACTTCTGACTGTACGTTTCCTTGACTTAGACTTGACCTGACTTTAATTTTGACTAAACGACAGTAACTCTATCTGGCACCCCAGCATTAAAAAAAGAAGAAAAAAATCTTCAACAAAGAGTAGGAAATGTTACAGTGGAATTAGTATTTTTAGGTTACAGCTTATTCATATTTTTTTCTATTATAAATCAGTGGTTAAAATGTGTAAATTACATGAAATTTAAAGCTGCTGAAATTTAGTGTGTGTGTGTGTGAGTGAGTAAGTGAGTGAGTTTGTGAGTGTGTGTGTACTTGGTACTGCCTATGTTATGAGGACCAATTGTCCCCACAAGGATAGTAATACCAGTAATTTTTTGTGGGTTTTTTTTGTTCCCCTTGATGAATCAAGCTTATTAATCATACAGAATGATTTTTTTCAATCTAAAAATGGCTGTAGTTTTGTGTGAGGGGTAGGTTTAGGGTAAGGGGATAGAAAATACAGTAGAAAAACCATTACGCCTATGGAGAGTCCCCATAAACCATAAAAACAAACCTCAAGTCTCAAGTCTCAAGTCTGCTTTATTGTCAATTCTTCCACATGTACAGCACATACACACAGAGCTGTGTGTG
>NW_015549608.1:873638-881179 GCF_001515605.1 Sinocyclocheilus anshuiensis
AATCTAAAAATGGCTGTAGTTTTGTGTGAGGGGTAGGTTTAGGGTAAGGGGATAGAAAATACAGTTTGTACAGTAGAAAAACCATTATGCCTATGGAATATCCCATAAAACATGGAAACCAGTGTGAGTGAGTGAGAGTGAGAGAGGCCATGCACAACATGAGCTCCTGAACATTCTTGTTTTTTGTTTGTTTTTTATGAGATAAACCTAAGAAAAAAGCACATAATTAACGAAGAGTTAATTGTAAACAAGTTCACTGTAAATAGATAAGCAATTTGGCAAAATACCCTGAAAAATAAGAAAAACTAGTGGAAAATGGCACTGAATAACTTTTTCCACACTGGACTCGATCCTACCACAGGAAAACAACATAAATAAAACAACTTTCAAACTTCACTGGAATAACAAGAAAATATTATCTGGAAAATAATTTCACAAAACATAAAATATGTAAAGGCAGACAACTGTCTATATATGAAGACTCAGAGGACCCCAAGAACAGGCCCCTAACAGTCAACTTCTACTAAACTGAACTGTAATGGTGCAGAGATGATGCTGCCCTCACACATTCTGAAAAAACCTTCCACTACTTTAAAGAAATTGTGGAAAGGGAAGAAGCAAACTCTTGCAAGCAAAACCCCATTCCAGGGACATCCGAGCATACCGAGTCCTCCCCCCATACCAGGACAGAGGAAAGCACCAATTCAGAAGAAAGAGAGAACAACATCCTCCCTCCACAACACAGTCGCTCAACTACAACACAGCCCAGCACTGCTGGAAGTGGAAACAGTGGAAATAAGTGAGCAAGTTCATAACCAAACTTCTACCTCTCAAAAATAAGAAACCAACTGAAAGTGCCGATCCAAGAGCTGAAGGGAGAAATTAACATCCTGTCCCAGGACAGAGAAAATCTCAAAAGAGACTGAATTAAAACACACCATGGGGAAATCACAACAACTGTTGCTGTGGGTTGTTTTTTAGTCCGTGGGTTGAAGAACACAGAACACAATTTTGATGTGATTTGGAACGCAATTGGACTAGTTTTGGTCGTGACTCGACTAGTTTTGGTCGTGACTGGACTAGTTTTGAGTACCAGTTGGTCTGATTTTGTTGCACTGACCTGGCAACCCTGCACACCTCAGACCTCAGCCACAAAACACACAGGTTGAAATCAGCCTCCTCATGGACTTTAATGATAAATTCCTGCAAAAGGAAAAGCTGTTTCCAGGGTGTAAATCCACAAATCTCTGGTGCCCAAAAACTAGAGTACTCTCTGACCCCAGCTTTGGGACACCCTTACACACCATTATACACAACAGCACCAACAACCTGAGACCACAGCAGGAGAGAGTTAGGCGGCTGGTCTGCAGAGTAGCAGAGAAAGCTACAGAAACCTATCCCAATGCAAAGATCATCATATCTACTCTCCTACATTCACACAGACACCCTCCACAGAGTCAACGCTGACATCTCCAGAAGATGTGATCTCCTGCCCAACGAGCACCTGGCTCACCATACCAGCATCAGAACAGGAGACCTCTGTGACCATGAACACATAAAAAAGACAAAGTCAATATGTTTGCAAAAACACTGAAAGACACTGCATGGGCCAGACAGACCACCTCAACACAAACACAAAACAGAAGCCCTCCGTTTCACCCCATGAACACATGAAACACTAGGGCTGGGTTTTGACACAAATTTCACGATTCGATTCGATTCTCATTCACAAGCTCCCGATTCGATTCGATTACCAATTCGATTTGATTCGATTCAATATTGATTATTTTGGATACATATCAGGTACAGTACATGCCAAATTTTTTAAATAATAAAGTCACAATTACATAATAATATTTCTACTTCAATTCGTTGTTTTTTTTTAATATAAACATTTAAATGGTGGCTGTCATAAAAACTTGATGGATTTATTCAAACAAATTAAACACTGAAAAAGCAGATCCATCAGTGTGATCATGAAGGAACTGTAAATCTGGACAGTTTTCAGTCCTGCAGTTCAAGTGTAGTAATTAAAATGCAGCATTACTGCAGTTTTTAAGACTGTTATCCTGCTTCTCTGTAACTTGTATTCTTTGAGTGTTTGTTTGAGACTAACATCTAGCAGACATTTCATTATCAGGGTTCCCCATTCCTAGTCCAGAAGAGTCACTTTCCCACAGAGTTTAGTTTGATCTGAATTAAACACACCTGAATCAACTAGTCAAGATCTCTGCATTTGCATTAATGGCCAGGTGTGTCGAAACTAAACTCTACAGGAGCAGGAACTTGCTTTACAAACACACCGTGTTTACACACGTCACTCAAACACAGAACCAGGAAACAGGAATCACATGAGTTCAGGGAAAAAGAAAGTGAAAGTGTAGTTGAGCTGTTGTGTGTTTGTGTCTCTGTATTTATGCAGTAAAATGATTTATTATTTTAAGCCTGTTTATTGTTGATGATCACATTATTTTTCATATGCATCTGCTTACATATGAGATCGCTCGTTTCTATGTCTTCCTAGTCTGTGTTTTTGATCGGGAGATTGTGTACTCATTCAGGAGATGTGTAATAGCGCCTAGAGCGTATAACAGTGAAAACACAGAAAAGTCTGTGTTTGGCGTGTGTGTGTGTGTGTGTGTGTGTGAGTCCTGCTGAGTGGCCATGTGTTTCTGTGCTTTTCTCAACCTGTTTGTGTTGATTTAGTTTTGAATGTAGTGTCACATCAATAATTTCTATTATTACTATCAAAATTCAATTCCTTCAAAGGAAAACCCTTCAATGGAGCTCCGGCCCTTTCCAGTGTTTTGTGTTCTTGTGTCACGAGTCGCTGTTTTTATTGTCACACATTTAATTGCAACTCTATTAAGAGGACCAGGAGGGGGGAAATCCCCCCCAACAAATCACACCCTGACTATAAGCACTAGTAGTGATGACTGACTTAGTAAACAGCACTATTAAAGTGAGCTCACAGTCTGTCCAGCAGGGGGCAGTGTTGAATTATGAATGAAGATTTAATGAAGAGTGAATCTGGCTTTGTCAGAACTTTTATAAGTACAAAATAAATAAAAAATTAAATAATTATATGCTGAATATCAGCTGGACACAAGTTAATTATTCTAGCAGTAAATGAATTAGGTTTGTGCTGCTTTAGAATCTTAATGAGTAATAATTTAATTTGCACAGAATGCAAAACAACTTAAGAGTATTTAAATGCATTAAATGTCAACAACCAACCAAACACAACTAACAGCAGCATCTATCATACGTGAACCGTGATGACCCATGAAACACACACACACACACACACACTCAGCCACTCTATCCTGGGTTTGGTGTTGAATATAAATCATCAGTGAAACTGTTGATGAATTCGAATAGACTGACGAGAGATTCTACCCATAATGCTTTGAGCTGCATGATAAATCGGTAACAGTGAGATGTTATAGAGTCTCTTCTTTTCTGACATTAATACTGCAGCTGAACTTCTGTCACTGAAATAACGTCAGAATAAATGTGTAATAATTCCTCATACAGACAGTAAGATCAGTGTGTGTGTGTGTGTGTGTGTGTGTGTGTGTGTGTGAGTCCTGCTGAGTGACCATGTGTTTCTGTGCTTTTCTCAACCTGTTTGTGTTGATTTAGTTTTGAATGTAGTGTCACATCAATAATTTCTATTATTACTATCAAAATTCAATTCCTTCAAAGGAAAACCCTTCAATGGAGCTCCGGCCCTTTCCAGTGTTTTGTGTTCTTGTGTCACGAGTCGCTGTTTTTATTGTCACACATTTAATTGCAACTCTATTAAGAGGACCAGGAGGGGGGAAATCCCCCCCAACAAATCACACCCTGACTATAAGCACTAGTAGTGATGACTGACTTAGTAAACAGCACTATTAAAGTGAGCTCACAGTCTGTCCAGCAGGGGGCAGTGTTGAATTATGAATGAAGATTTAATGAAGAGTGAATCTGGCTTTGTCAGAACTTTTATAAGTACAAAATAAATAAAAAATTAAATAATTATATGCTGAATATCAGCTGGACACAAGTTAATTATTCTAGCAGTAAATGAATTAGGTTTGTGCTGCTTTAGAATCTTAATGAGTAATAATTTAATTTGCACAGAATGCAAAACAACTTAAGAGTATTTAAATGCATTAAATGTCAACAACCAACCAAACACAACTAACAGCAGCATCTATCATACGTGAACCGTGATGACCCATGAAACACACACACACACACACACAATGAGGTCATATCATAGACATATGGTGTTTTATATAAAGTTAATTAGAATGATTACAGACTAAACCCAAAATCAAACTCTAAAAGAAAACATACAAAAATGCATCTATGAATCATCTGTGGTCAGTCACACAGCAGCAATATTCCTCAGGGCTCCAGACAAAAAAAATCAATTAAGAAACAAAAATAGGCACCAAATTATTTTTTTAGTGCCACAGAATAAACATGTTTTATTTATTTATTTATTTATTTTTAAACACCTTAAGATTTCAGCCGTACTGTCTGTCATGTGTTTGGTTCACTTAAAGTGGGAACTAAACGTCTTTTCCAACTTGAGAACTACATACAGTCACAAAGAACTGTTTATTACACACAATCTGTGTCAGTAGCACAGACCATAACTCTTGTCAGCATCACTTGGCCCTTGTGTAGTTTGGGCTCCTCCTCAATGCATCCTATAAATGCTGACATACGTCACACATCCAAGTCTTGTTTTTCTTCATTAGCAACATGTAATTATATAGGAGATGTTAAATTTTATCTTTAGCTCCTTGCATTCATTCTTATCATGTAGACAACAGGTTAAGTAAAAATACGAATATGCAATATAGCGCATTTATTTAGCAAAATCGACACACCTCAGCGGCATGTGCTCCGGTTGTATTGTAAACTGATAGATAGATAGATAGATAGATAGATAGATAGATAGATAGATAGATAGATAGAGTATATTAACTTTATTAATATTTTTTCAGGTATTCACTGAAATTAATTGAATATTAACAACATTGTGAGTAAATAATTGTATGAGTTACTATACTGTTCAGTTATGTTGATCTACATCTGTTGTTCTGCTCTGTATCTGAGTTTTCTCTGACCTCCTTCAGAAACAGAGACATGAGAAATGCCCTGCGTCCCTGCCATCAGTCCACTTTCACAGTCCTGTACCTCGGTGATGAGAAATCTCTCTGAGAAACCGAGTCGAGCTCTGAAATCCCACAGGAGCTCCAGAACGAGCGGCTTCAGCACTGGAATAACAGAAAACAGTCTCTCTCTCTCTCTCTGTCTGTCTATCACGCTCTCAGAGAGCAGGACCCTTTAAAACAACCTCTACTCAGGAGCAAAAGCAATCTGGAGTGAAATTTGTCTTCTAGATTGAACACACATCGGGGGGAAAGATCGAGCCCTGGACATCAAACATCCAGCGCATGAATCTCTGAGAGCAGGTCACCTTCACATGACCACAGGAACCAGACCGGTTCAGTCCGGATCAGATCGGTTTGGGAGACCTTAAAGGAACAAAGCAATGACACGGAGACACCCTAAGAAACCACCCAGAAGACCCTAGCAACCAGACTAAGTGGTTTATTCAAAACTCACTCCATTTACTAGCTTTCTTACTGTAAATTATTCATTTGTGCACTTTATTCCGACAGTAGTGCAGAATATTTGTGGCATGAAACTATCTTAAAGGTCAGAGGGAGGATTTGACGTGATGAATTATGCTGATCCCTGATAGGAGAAAAACAGCATGAAAGAGAGAAAAAATGCAATGCTGAATTTCCTAAAAGATCGTGCATTTATAATGAATTGATGCAAATAAATAAATAAATTCCCTGATTTATGCACAATCTTATTTCTTAATAACGCTTAATGACCAGACAACATGCGAGATCATTTCTAATCTAGAAAATGTCTAAATGTTTAACTTGAAGTCATAATGAAAGTATTTTAATGCATGAATTATGCCCTGTAATGCACCTTATAATGCACTGTATGATCTCATGAATAATTGTAACCACAGGTATATCACTAATCTATTCATTATTACACCTTTAGAAAGTATAATGCATTAAAACACATGACAAACCTTCAAATATTATAATGCATTTAACTTTGGTTACAATCACTTATGAAAATATATAATGCATTACAGTGCATTATGAATAGCTTTATAATGCATTATACGTAAAGGCTTCAAGTGTTACCAAAAAAATTAGCACACACTGATTTTTACTCATTACTCCAATTTTTTGACAAAGAAAATAAAAGTTACGTCTTGTTGATTCAATATGTTTTGACATCACAACCAGAGAAAAATGCAATTATTTCAAATCTTATTTTTCTTGTGTTGTCGGGTTTATAATGAGCTGATTTGAAGTCCAGTGTGTTATTGTGCATGTAAACATACTAAGTGTCTCAATGAATGCCATGAGTTTAGGGCAGGACTGTTTGTTGAACAATGGAGGACGTGAACGTGAAGCAGTCATTATTGCTGTCATTTAGTTTAGAGTTGCAAAGATTATACAGGTTAATGTTGAACATAACAGATTCTACAGGAAGATCTTGTGTCCTTTTGCACAACAGTTGTAAAAATCTGATATCAGGATACTGAATATACCCAGCTCTTCCTCTGACACACGAAATGCTCAGATCTGTGGGAAAACTGGTTCATTCCTCATGTTTTGCATGAGCTGATGGACCAATGAGGTGTGAGACAAGCGACTGATGGGCTGTCAGAGATACCTGGACTCGGCTGTGCAGGTGTGTGTGTGTGTCAGTTTAGAGGAGAGGACAGATAAACACAAAGGGCCTTCAAAGCTGAACTTCATGCAAATGAGATGTGAAAGACAAGCCGAGGTTCTGACGTCTGCCATAAATTTTAAGCTGATGCTTGAATGGCAGCATAATTCAGTCATTCTGTGTCAAATCAACCAAATTTCAGGAAATTCCCCCCACAAATATTTTTTATTTTGTAAATTTTTTCTAAAGAAAAACAAACATAAATAGTCATGAAAGCCAAAATATTACAGGTCATGGATTAATATTTACAGAATAATCCACTATTTTGTAGAGGAGGATCAAAATTACAATTTTCACCTGAGATTTGGAGCCAAATTATAGTGGGGTAAAAATGACTTTAGAAAGAGGGCATTATTATTACACGTTATTTTTACACAGAAATTGGTAGCTCTATTAGTAAAATCTGGTAGATTTTTGGTCTTAAACTTTTCTTTTGGTATCTTCATTTTTAAGGCCCAATATGGTCCCAATTCCAAAATTCCAGCGATACTGGAAAATATACAAATATATAATTAAATGTGAGTGTATATATTTTAGTTTATATATTTATAAGAATAAAAATTTAATTTTTTTTATAAAAATATAAATATGTGTGTGTGTCTGTGTATCTGTGTGCATGTGTGTGTGTGTGTGTGTGTCTCTGTGTGCGTGTGTGTGTGTGTGTGTGTGTCTCTGTGTGCGTGTGTGTGTGTGTGTGTGTGTGTGTCTGT
>NW_015549608.1:882189-895521 GCF_001515605.1 Sinocyclocheilus anshuiensis
GTTTGTCTGGAGGTGTGTGTGTGTGTGTGTGTGTGTGTGTGTGTGTGTGTGTGTGTGTGTGCGTCTGTGTCTGTGTCTGTGTACATACTAATTTATATATTTATATGAACATCTATAATGGCCCCAGCAGGTCTCTGGTGTTCTGTGAGACTGTAGTGGACGTGCTGTCGTGAAGCTCTCAGAAACAGAAGGAGGTGCAGATGTGGTTCAGCCGCCCGGAGCGGAGGGGGTTAATGTACGGAGCCCGTGAGTGATGGCACATGTATTATGGATGGAGGGTGGAGGGGAAGGACAGGACGCTTTGAAGTGCGAGCGGAGCGGGTGGAGAGAGATCAGGGCTGCGGGAGCGAGTGGCAAACGAGTGTTTTGCAGATCACCGGGGAGCTGAGAGAAGACGAACCACAGCACATACTGACAGCAAATCCCCCGCAAAACCAGCACGAACCTGAGCCAATCAACATCTCAAGCCTGCTGATGAACTTCAACACTCTATCCTTCAGTGCAGTTCAACAGCCTATGCACATAACAATACCTATAACAGTGTAGTGTTTTCCTTCACGTGCTCTGCTCGTCAGCACAATGGTTACCACAAAAACTCCAACATTACAGAAACTTCTTCAAATGTCAAACATAGCATTAAACACTAACAGGTCTTTCCTTTCACTAAAAAACACATAAAATAACACTTAATTTCAACATACATTCTCCTTATCCAGTCCTATGCAAAGCATGCTGGGAACTAAAAATCCACAACCCAATTTCCAAAGTTACCAAGACAATTTCATTGAGTTACTACAACTTCATTTTTAAAGAAATTAAATTAATGCAGAAATTTGAGTTTACAATAAACACAATATTAAGCTACTGTAATGATCAACATGATTATGTCAAATAACGTTTGCAACTTAAAAGGTTTAACTAAATTAGAATTTTTAACTTGCAACCATGCATTTATTTAAGTTGTGGTATAATAATTTTTTAGAGTGCTATAGCAGCATCCACATCAATGGACAATAACTATAAAGATAACTACAACAATAACTATAGCATCCATGCCAAGCACGTGCTGCAAGTTAAATAAGAGTAAGTTTTGTCATCCGTCACTTTAAATCCAATTGGTGTGAATTCTGATCGGCTGTCAAAGTTATTATTGCCCATCAGCTGGAGAAAAAAATGCTTTGGAAGGGACTCCAACAATCTCTGTGTTATTATCTTTATATTTATGGTGTAAACTTTGCTTCATTAAAGCGATTATTAAAACGTTATGGTTTTTGGGGTAAGGCCTGTTCAAACCAATGACTATAATGACAACGATAAAGTTACAGTGATTGGTTTGAACAGGCTTTACCCCAAAAAACTGAATACCAGAACATTTCTGTCTGCCCAAAAGTAATAACCACCAATCATTTCATAGATTGAACTCAACCAAACCAATACAGTTGAGTGACTGAAACAAAAGTCTGAATATCTTTCTGAATATCAAACTTTGTCAAATCCAGTGACCATGAGAACCCCAGGCACACCGAACCTGTATCTGGTTTACCGTGAGCTTCTTCGGATAAAAGTGGCAGGACTCGCTGTCAATCACTCCTGAAATGTCAACGGCAGTGTCTGTGAAGTTGTCCTTTCACTAGCGGTCACTGCATGCCCTCAAGCGGCTAAAACAATGGCCACCCACATGCAGTAATTAATTCCCCCGCCAGAGCAGAGCGGCTTCACTTTCATGAAGATCAAATCTTAGGAGTGTCTGGATGCAAAGTCATGAGAGGTCAAGCCATGCTAACTCAACTCAACTCAATTCAACTCAACTCAACTCTGTAGGGCTGAAAACACATGCTCCAACCTTAAAACGCTTCAAATGCTCATTAAGAAATGACTTATGGAGGACACCAGTGAATAAAATTTCTAACTGAGACCCATGAGAACAAAATGAGCTGAAAGGAGTTAAATAAAACACAATTTTCTCAACTTTACTCACTGGTGTCACTGTTGGAAAGTAAGTGGACGTGAAATACACGTGAGATGTCATATGAAAAGAAAAAGTGCCTCCTTAGCAATATTTACTAGCTGATTATCATGCCAATGCAATAACGCCAGTCTATTATGTTCTCAAACACTGCCCAAAATCTAATCTCATATCTTTGGAAATGGAGAGACTAATTACTAATCTGAATTGAAACAAACCTCAAATGACCTATGAAATGATCTGAGAGTTGTTAGTTAATAAATTAAAGGTTCTCCCCTGTGCCTGTCATCCTTAATACACTTGAATTATTTAATTAGGATTAGATGAGCACTAATTAAAAATAATCCAAAAACTTTTGTTTTTATACAAGGATGGAAGTTAAAATTGGTGCATTGAAAAAAATTTGGTGTGGAAACAGTTTTCACTCAGAAATTGATTGAATCAAACATGAAATTTTGAAAGACTGAAATAATATTGTCTTGTAAAACATACTCCAGTATTCTTTGTTTTATTTACAACTTTTAGTTGTTTTAGGTTAAAATTAAAAAAAATTTTACAGTGTGGGGAAACAAATAAAACGTTTAAAAATCAGACACTGCAAAACACATATTTATCATTTACAAAGCCCCGCACGAGATAAAAAGAATATATATCGCATATATATTCGTTTGCACAACTTATTTAGTTCCCTTGTTTTAATTAAATCATGACCACGATTTAAGAATTTATTTCCTCATTTTTGTAAATCGTGGTCATGTTGTACTAATTTGTTCTCTTGTTTTAATTAAATCAAAATGAAATTTGAAATGTAAATCAAAATTAGATTTAAAAACAAACAAACACTGATTTATTCAAATTCGTGCCAATGATTTAATTAAAACAAGGGAACAAATTAATAAAACGAGGGAACTAATTCTTAATTTTTGGCCACTATAATTTTTTTTTTTTTCACATGTCACGTATGTGGCTCCGAAATCAAAAACCATTACAAACTCTAATCAATGTCTATTTTAATCACAACTGATAATAACAACAGCTGAAAATCTCAAGTCTCAAACTGCTGGGATTTTACATACAAGTACCGTAGCTGTGTGTGTGTGTGTGTGTGTGTGTGTGCGCGTGTGCGTGTGTATGAGTGTGTGTGTGTGTGTGTGTGTGTGTGCGAATGTGCGTGCGTGTGTGTGCATGTTCCATGCATCTGTAATGAGAGCAGACAGTTCAATCCTGATGTCAAAGTGCTCACAGTATAAAGTCAGTGCGTGTGAGAGCCGTTCACACATGACGGTGGTGTGTGTTAGACCTGTCTATATTAATACGGAGCAGAGGAACACGGGTAATCTCCTGCTGGCTGACAGCTAGTTAAACACGCCGGTCCAGCCTGCTTTCTTTAATACATCACACACACTTACAGAACAACTACCTGCAGCCAGCTCTCACACACATACGAAAAACAAAGAATTAAATATAAAACCAGCACGAATAAGATACAAACCTAGAATAAAATAATCCATAATAACGTTTCCTCTGGTGAAAAAGTGCATCTGCTGTTGTCTCTCGCATCAAAATCCAGCCACATATTTGTTTAGAGCTGTTTAAACGCTGCTTGATCTGTGCAGATTTCTCTCCTGATTCACACCAGAACACTTTTTCACTGGAGGAAGAGTTATTATGGATTATGGACTCGTGTTTGAGTTAAAAACATCTTAATGCTGGGTTTGTTTCAGCTTTGGTCTTCTCCAGATGTTAACTGATGGACTGGAGTGCTGTGGATTACTTGTGGCTTATTGTGAGGTTTTTATCAGCTCTCATTCTGACGGCACCCATTCACTGCTGAGCATCCATTGCTGAGCAAGTGATGCAACGCTACATTTCTCCAAATCTGATCACCTAATCTCGGATGACCTGAGGGTGCATACATTTTCAGAAAATGTAAATTTTTGTGTGAACTATTCCTTTAAACTCATATCAACATAACTAAAATTGCCCTATGAGATTCACCACAAAGAACAACACAAAGAACAAGATGTTTTGCATAAGAAAAGACTAATTTCACATTTGTCTCCTCCAAAATTTCAGAAAATCTCCAAATATTTATTTCATAGCACTAAACTCTAAGACAAACCATCTGAGACAAAGCTCATATATGAAACAACTGACAAACACATATTCTAGTTCTTCATCCTTAAACCCATATCAACATAATCAAAAGTCTCCTGAGTGATTCCAACCACAATAAAGAGCAAAACAAACAGATTTCTCTCAGATTTGGCCTCTCTCATGTGTGGCAGCTGTGCATGATGGGATTCAAAATGCATCAAAGCGTAAAGTGGATAAAGGAGAAATGAAATGCACAAACACAAGCGTGAGACTCTAAACAGCAGCATCTCTCTCTCTGGAAGCAGAATGTCAATGAGAAGGTCAAAAGCTCTGGCCTCTCTTTTACTCGCTGCATAAAGCAGTCTGGCCTTTGGAAAGCAGTAATGAAGGATAATCGCTGAAAGACGGGTTAGATATGATGCTGGCCAGACTGACAGCCGCAGGTCGCACAGGAAGAAAGAATGGGAAAAGAAGTCAGGAATGAAAATATCAGTGTCAGAGAACAGCTACGAGCTGCCAGACGCCCTGCGCTCCTCCAGATTCATCAAGAGCCCACCTGACAAAGAGCAAACACAACAAAGACGTCCTTCATTCAAGGACACAGAACTCAACTTCTGCTCTAGTTTGGGCTCAGATTCACAGAGGAACTCTCAAATGAGTTGTTTAGCATGCAAAAAAGTCAGAAAAATAAAAGAAAATAACCTCAACTCATAAATGACACCTACATTTTTGTAATCATAATGCAAAATAACCAACCCACTGTCACGCTGAAGCAACAAATTAAAGCATTGTTACACTGTGCATCTCTTGTTTTAATTCAAGGATTTTTTTGCACAACGTTGGCCAACTAAACAACACAATAATAAAGTGGTTTTCTCCAGAAAGTGTCTTCCTGATGATTAAATTACGCTAATATACTTAACTAAAACTGAAACTAAAATTAAAACCATTAAAAAAAATCGTTACTTGAAATAAAACTAAACAAATAAAATGAAAAAAATATATATATATATTAAAAACCCTTTTTATTTAGTTGCCAAGGCAACGTTTCTTATTTTAATTTAGTTTAACTTGATGGATTAAAATAAATACATCTAAAACTGAAAATAAAAATTCATTCAAAATTAATTTAAAATTTTTTAAAAACTACTGAAAATGATAAATGACAAAATGAAAATGCAACAAATAAAAATAAAAACTAATCCAAAATAAAAACTCTAAACAAAAAAGAAAAATACCATTATTATATTATTATTTAATTTTTTTCCCCTAAAAATCTAATTATCTATTCAAACCTGTATTTTAATTCTTCATAACCAAGCCAAGTAAAATATACAAATTGTCATGTCCTCATCGTGAACAGTGAAATCCACGTTAAAAAGAACAATGTATTAACACAGAGTTTAAATACAGCATTTTGTCATTATGTAACTAGATTCTATTTCAAAACATTTCAAAACATCCACACTGCTACATTTAAATTAAAAAAATGGAACCTGCAGCAGATTCAAAAATGGAACTGACACCAAACCATCACACACATTCCCAAACATTCTCTTTTTGTGTTCCATTTAAAAAACAACAGCACACAGGTTAGGAAATGACATGAGGGTGAGTTAAATAATGACAGAATTAATTCTCAGGTTAACTAGTCCTCAAACAGGTAAACCCGCAGTGCGTCAAAGAGACTCTGATGTTCTTTGTTTTCACTCACATCAGCAGACGGCTGCTGAATTTCTCTGCGGGTCGATCGATACAGCCGGTTTCCCTGCTTCTGTCATTCCCTCTGACACTCACGGCCCCACGGGAGTCCGTTTCACCCATGAACCCCGGGCCGCCCCGCTCTATTCATCTCCGTAATTGTCTGTATGAATTATGTACTTGGCTCGGAGGGTGAATATGAATCCATTACTCTCTACTTCAATTATCAGAGCGGACATTATGGAAAATGACAGGAGAAATGATTACAGGATTCGTGAGATGTAATATGCATGACCTCCCAGAGTTGTGTACATTCATCTATCACTCCATATCTTTGCATTCATGGACAATTTTTCTTCATGCAGCACCCGAGGCACTAAATGGAGAGGAAAGCAGAGAGGAGACACTTACCAGAAATATCCTCTCCAGCTGATCCTGAATGTCCTTCATGCCCGGGAATGCCGCCACTCCCTGGATCATTTCCACGAAGATGCATCCGACACCCCTGAAACACAAACAAACAGCACTGACTCTGTACCCTCAGAAAGGTGATTTGTGCATGAATATCAGAATCAAAACAGCTTGTAACGCTCAGATGATTTATGCACTTTACGAACAGCCTGGAAAAGCAGGAACGAGCTTGATTGTTTTGTAACTGTAACTGCATGCAAGCGTCAGTGTGATTAAACATTCAGAACAAGCCTTCACATCAGGGATTCCCAAATCCTTTTGTCAGCCGAACCCATTTGAGCTAAAATATTTGACAGGGTTATTATAGCTAACTGGACCTAAAAGTTACTTGAAATAAAATATGTTGACTGAAATCAAATCTAAAATATGTAAACTTATTTTGTTTCAGCTAGTTTCCAGAGCAACATTTCTAATTTTAATTCACTTTCATACCTGCAAACTCTCAAGAGGTGGAAAAGATGACATGTTTGCGAATGTAATCCTTGTAGGGGGTCTGAAGAAAATTTCTGTGCATGCCAATGAAGCATTATGGCGCACTCTGACAAAATAATTAAGGGAAAAGATGACATTTGCTTCAAGTAAAAAAGCAAAACACACTGACACCACTTAAACTTTTTGGAACACCAGCCACAACTTCTTGCTGAAAATATTTATTTCTTCTGTCTTTCGGCATGCACAAGTCTTTCAAGTGCCCGTTTTCGCATTTTTTATAAATTGTAAGCATTTCGTTATAACTAATTACAAAGTAATTATATCACAATCTAATGACTTGTTTGCACTAAAAATATTTACTCAAATTATACATATAATATATCTTACAACTTTAATAATATATATTCTATACTAAGTTTATAATGGCTACTATTGTTCAGTAAATGACATTTTATATCATAATGTTTGTGTACTTGGTATTGAGAAACGGTCTGTATGTTAATAATGGGGATTTATCAACGACTTCAGAGAGAGTGCATTAAAAACGCTACAGCAGTGACATGATTTTGTGTGCAAGTCGGATAATTTTGCATTAATATTTCAGTTTTGTGCAATATGATTTTAAATGTGTTTAAAGTTTGATTCATGCATTTATTTTTTAAATGCATTATTTTGATTCACGCTTATTATTTTTCGATCTGTGACCATTGTTTGCTATTCTGAAAACTTTGCTTTCATTTTTAAACTTTGTGCAATATATTTTTACTTGCGTTTTTAAATTTTGGTTTCATGCTTATTATTTTTTATCTGTGACTGCAATAGTATGGGCGGAAAATTGATCCCATAATTGACAAACATCTGATCTTGTGAGATGATTTACACAGAGTGAAGTGAAAGTGAACAGCGAGCGCTCATTCAAAAGCAGTTTCAATACCCCACATACTGATAGCGCGAAAATTATATCGAATATTAGAAAGTTTGTGGGAGCGGGCGGTAACGGTCAGAAATTCAGAGAACAGTCCCACACAGGGCTTTGATCCCAATCCCAGTGCAGCCCTCTATCATGTGGATCAGTTTGCGCACGTATGACCTGATCTGAACCCATGTGAGAGCAAAGAAAGAAGTCAATATTTGACTATATTAAGATCACACCGCCCTGCATCATATTTGCTGAATGAAATCCAATACATCTCTTACTAATTTTGAGCTGCTGATTCCAGAAATAGTGTCTATTTTGCTCAAGCACATCACAATTTCTCACAAAATATGATGAGTTTGTAGCATTTTTGCTTTTTACAACCATTTGTGTGGTGAAGAAGTCTTATATTTTTCCTTAATCAGCAGAAAAACACACGATTCCTGTCTGAATCTGAGCCAGATTACAACTATCTGATCAATTCTCAGCTCATTTTCACATGCATGACTTTATTTTATTTCTAAATATTTCATGGTTAGAATTATGATCCATTGACAGAAGAAAATGCAAACATAAGTCAACTGTTTTCAGCTTTTACCGCATCCAAACAGCCACAGAAAATCACAGATTTTGTGAAATACGATTATTTATTTATAAACTTGTTAATGAAAAAATCTTTGACATTAAATATTTGAACATATTTTCTCACTCTCTTGTAGATTGTAAGTTAAATTATATATTTTGAATACTTCTGTTTGTCAGAAACGTTTGTCATATGACTGCTTTTATTTTAATATGTGCATTAAATCTGATACATTTATATATAATTGTTTTGTGAGAACACTACATGATGGAAAGTTTTTATTGATATTTTTGAACTCATCATTATTAAATTAGGTCATATTAGGCAAAAGAGGAGGGCTGTTATTAATTATCATATTGGAAAATTATCAGTTTTCCAATATTTGAGAGAATTTTGAATAAAAATTTAGTAAAATACAATAAAGCCACAAACTTAGAGTGCATCTCGCATGCTACTACAGTATATCAATAATTTATATAGTATCACATGATAAAGCAGCATTATATCAGCCATCAGTCATCCTGCTCACTGAGAGACAATTAAAGTTATATAATGGGAAAAATATAGAAAAATAACTATATTATTTTATCCTAGATCGGTGAAGAATAAAACAATACGCTGAGCTTTAAATAGCATGTATATGCATGAATCTGCAGATTTAACTGTTATTTGTATCATAGTCTATTATAATTTGTATTAATATTTTATATAATGTTATATATATATATATATATGTATATATTAGTAATTTTGCTGTTTTTGCCATTTGTAGTACAGTAGTTTTTGTTTTTTATATACTGTATGTCTATAGTTTTTTATGCATCTTTATTTCAGTTCATGTTTATTTCAAGCAATTTTTTATGCTTGAATTACCCTATAATTACCCTATAATGGACCCTTTTCACAAGACTGTGATGACGCATTTAACGGTCAACGCTAATGCTGTGTTTCTAATGCAGCGTCACTGGGAGGCTCTCTCTTTGACTGCCGTTATCAGTCTCTCTCAATTTTTTTCCTTTTATTGAAAGTCAAGAAAAAACTATCGTGGAGTTTTTCTTTTGCTATTTGAGCAAATGGGAATGCAAAAAATATATATTTGTAGTACTCTCCCATTCACTGCTCTTCAAGTTAACCCAACTATGACGACTTCCGCTGCCGAGAAACCCGGAAATGTGAAAAAGGTCCATAATGTGTCTCAGCGCCTGTCGGCCTCTGTTCGTCAGCATGCGATCGTTTCTAGTCCAGTGCGCACGGCTGTGTCCTTCTGACAGCAAATGGGCGAGAGCCACACAAACACACGCCAGCAATGAAAACTCAACCAGCCTTTCCAGAATCAGTCCATCCGTCTCCATAACAGAGCATTTCAAATGTGGATGTGATGTGAGTTTGCGACTGGATCTGACTGGCAGGCGGCTGATAAGATGTCAGCTTACAGTCGGGCAGAGAGACGAGCGCGTGCTAAACCCCATCCTGACTGATGCGTTAGCGTTACTGGGAAAACCTCCCGCACATGCAGCCGTATGGGCCTCGTCACGCCTCATTTCTCAAGACAGCGGCTCCTCCCGCCTCTTTAGACCCCGGATACCGGCCAGTTACTCCAGATCTTTATTTACAGCAAGACATTACTGGCAAAACCACTGTTTTTTTAATGCACTGGATTTGTGCTCTTCCATAACATGTCTCATTTCAGTCTAGTGGAAAGAAAACATCCAAAATACACATTTAAGAGTTTATTTTATTGCACTTTATCTATTTGTGTCCGTGGATTTCAATTACAATGCATATATTTAAATTTGTATTTATTTATTAAACATTATTTGAATGTTTTTTTTTTTGGCTGAAAATGTAGGGTTTTTTTCTGGCTTTTTTTTCTTTTTTTCTGATTTATGAAGTTATATTTTGCTTCCATAACTTGTCTTCTTTCAGTCTAGTGTAAAGAAAACATCCAAAATACGCATTTAAGTGTTTATGTTATTGCACTTTATCTATTTGTGTCTGTAGATTTCAATTACAATGCATATATTTAAATTTGTATTTATTTATTAAACATTATTTGAATGTTTTTTTTTTTGCTGAAAATGTAGGGTTTTTTTCTGGCTTTTTTTCTGATTTATGAAGTTATATTTTGCTTCCATAACTTGTCTTCTTTCAGTCTAGTGTAAAGAAAACATCCAAAATACACATTTAAGTGTTTATGTTATTGCACTTTATCTATTTGTCTACTTTAAAGGCTGATTTCTCAAAATGAGTTTCTTTCTCCATTTCAGCAGTACTTACATAGACCAGAATTTAAAGTTTTAATTCTAAAGGTTTTTACTGAGGGGTTTTATTCCTAAAAATATGATGTTTTTGATTTTATTTTTCCTGAAAATGTTTCTTTTTTTCTGATTTATGAAGTTATATTTTGCTTCCATAACTAGTAGAAAGAAAACATCCAAAAATAAATACTTGTATTAATTGTGTATTACTTTATCTATTTGCATCTGTAGATTTCAATCTCAATCCATATCGTTAAAGAGTTTTTCTCTTACAAACCCCGAACTTTACAGTCTTATTCCTCTCTATATTCTGAAGGTTTGTTCATATTTCATTCACACTGATTTATATAACATTTACTCCTAAAAACATGGTGAAAATGTTTGTTTTCTGTCTGTTGAGAGTATTTTCTGATTTATAGAGTGATAAAAAAGGCTTTATCCAATGTTCAGATTTATCTTCTGGAAATGTATGCAAATTAGTGCATATTTAATTAGTTATTGCCTTATTTGCATATTTAAACCTAACATTTCAGAACAGGACTGATTAACTGGGGAAGTATGGTCATATCTATTAGTTAAAAGTGTCTTGCTGGTAACACTTTACAATAAGCATGTTAATGCATTAACTTACACTAACAAAAAATGAACAATACATTTGTTGCAATATTTATTCATCTTTGTTAATGTTAAATACAACTGTTCATTGTTTCATGTTCATTAACAAATACAACTTTTAATTTTAATAATACATTACTTAATGTTGAAATTAGCTTTAAGATTAATAACTTGTTAACTATTGTTAACAAATGGAAGCTAAATGTAAAGTGTAACCGTCTTGCCATTTGCATGCAAAATACTCAATGACAGTCTGGCGGTTCAATATCACAGTTATATCAAATATATGATATGAATATGAATTAAATCAATCATATTTACATTTAATCTGTTTGTTATGGCGAGTGGTTGTTAGCGCATTACTATGCACTGCAGGACACTGAGGTTTAATTTAATGTTTGATTCTGGCCTTATTTGAATATGATTTATGACTTTAATTCCTTATGCAAATGTTGACATATGACAGATTTTATCCATATGCATAACCATTGTAAGGTTCATTACATTAGTCTAGCATTATCATGCTCTCGGTCGCACTAGACTGAAATTGCAAATCCACATAATTTCACCCTTATTCAGGATTCTTCCCCTCTTCAAAATATAATTTATATTTCAGGATATAATTTAAACTCAATAACCAAGAGGCTATCAGTTTCACTTTCAATCTGACGTGTCCAGACTGAGATTACGTGACATTTTTGTGACATTTGAGTGGCATTCTGCTCATCCACTCGAGAGCACGAGTGTGAAGGTCTGCTGGACCGGATACACACACACACACACACACTGTCTGGCTGTGCTTCTAATGACTGTTGATTTGTGCAGCATCTGTGAAACTGCCACTCAAGAGAGGAAAACACTGCAACGCTCCACTGCGTTAAGCATCGATTCACACTGAGAAAATGAGAGAGATGCTCGTGATAGAAAAACTAAACAGATGAAAGACCCAAAGAGAAGAAGAAGAAGAAGAGAGACCCTGTCAAAAAGATCCCCGTCCTCAAAAGGGCACAAGGTGTGGAAAGAGCTGGCCGAATATTGTGATGTTTATTCTTTTAAAAAGAAAAATTGTCAGGGATGTTAGAAAAATAAACCTTAAAGGGTTAGTTCACCAAAAAATGAAAATTAGCCCATAAATTACTCACCCTCAAGGCATCCTAGGTGTATATGACTTTCGTCTTTCAGACAAATCCAGTCGGAGTTATGTTAAAAATTGTCTTTGATCTTTCAAGCTGTTTCATGCCAGTCAGCGGGTGTTGCAGTGCTTCAGTCCAAAAGAAGTTAAATAAAGCGCATCCATCCATAAAAATAAAAAGTGTCTCAGGGCTCCGGAGGGTGAACAAAGGCCTCCTGTAGCGAATCGATGTGTTTTTGTAAGAAAAATATCCATATTCAAAACGTAATAATCACTTTAATGTAGCTTGTGCTCACTGTTGTACACTGGAAGCAGCTCCGGGCGGATGACGTATGAGGTCAGCGCTGCGCATGCGCCGGTGAGTCTCGTGAAAACCAACGTTTGTTAACAGGAGCAAAGGAAGCAAAGTTTCCTTACTTTAGCAAAGGAAAGCCAGTCTCCTCTTGGCTTATATCGAAATCCTCCGACATTCTTCTTTACAAATCCTCGTTTTGTACTTCTAATTCGTGACCGTTGTTTTGTTTTGATCTCTCCGCTGTGTTTCTGCGTTCGTCACTTCTGAGCCGCACATGCGCAGCGCTGACCTCATACGTCATCCGCCCGGATCTGCTTCCAGTGTACAACAGTGAAAGTCATATACACCTAGGATTCCTTGAGGGTGAGTAATTTATGGGCTTATTTTTATTTTTGGGTGAACTAACCCTTTAAAGTTTTTTGATTTCTCTGAAAATAATCTTGTCATTTTTTTTTCTCGGGTTTAATTTAAAGGATGTTTATAAATAAATAAATAAATATAAAACATTCTCATCTTACTGTTATAGTGCATCAACCTCATTAAATAGTTTCCAAAATGTTTTCAATTTCTCTGAAAACATCTTGTGTTATTTTGTTTCTCTGTTTCTCGGGTTTTGCTTGAAGGATGTTTAGATATTTTAATAAAAATAAAATAGAAATCTTTTGTAATAATATACACTACCATTCAAAAAAGGGGTCAGCAGATATTTTTTCTTTTCTTTTCTTTTTTTTTGAAAGAAATCAATACTTTTATTCAGCAAGGATGTGTTAAATAAATAAAAAGTGATAATAAAGACTTATATTACAAAAGATTTCTATTTTGAATAAATGCTGTTCTTTTTAACTTTTTATTCATCAAAGAATCTT
>NW_015549608.1:895620-907914 GCF_001515605.1 Sinocyclocheilus anshuiensis
CATGTGACACTGAAGACTGGAGTAACGATGCTGAAAATTCAGCTTTGATCACAGAAATAAATTACAGTTTAAAGTATATTAAAATAGAAAACAGTTATTTTAAATGGTAATAATATTTCACAATATTACTGTTTTTTCTGTATTTTTGATCAAATAAATGCAGCCTTGATGAGCAGAAGAGACTTCTTTTAAACACATTACAAATCTTACTGATCCCAAACTTTTGAACAGCAGTGCATATATATTTATAAAAACTATATTTATAAAAACATTTTCTCATCCCACAGTCATAGTGCATGATCTGCAAAAAATAGTTCTGTGAAAATAGTATTGTGTCATTTTGTTTTTCAGGTTTTATTTTGAGGATGTTTAGATATTTAAAAAAAAACAGAGAATATGCTTTTTTTGCAGTGCAGCGGTGAGTTGCACGGATGTGATCTTTTAAGTGCACTACACAGTGTGATGTGAAGATGCAGTGTGGGAGCAGAGGAGTGGTTTTGGGTGTGATGGATGCAGACTGCAGTGCTGTAGACTCACCACATGTCCAGACAGGTGGAGTAGTCTGTGGATCCCAGCAGCACGTCTGGAGGGCGATACCAGAGCGTCACCACCTCATTAGAGTACGTGTGGCTGGGGACCGACTTCGCACGGGCCAGACCTGCACCAAACACACACACCATCATCAGAAGTTTGAAAAAACACATCGCTCTGGATAAAAGCATTCATGCAAATATCACTGTGCAAGTCATTTCCTATCACAGATTCAAAGCATTAAAAATTGAAATGTAACGGTCTGTCAATGCCACTCATTCCTCTACAACCCAGTTTAGTTTGATCCAGTCCACGTTTTTGTGTCTATTTAGATTATTTAGATATTTAGAATATACTCACACAAAAACACCATTCAAGTTCAGTAGGCATTATGAAACCATCTTTTATATATACAGTACATCTTTTATAACATATAATATCATAAAATATATTATATATTAACATATCTAAAAATATTATCATAAAATAAACAACTATTATGAAAAAAAATTAAAAAGATGCAAATATATAAACATACAGATACATATAAAATATAAATATACAACTATCATGATATATTAACATATAAACATAGACAAATATAATATCATAAAATACACAACTATCAAGATATATTAACACATAAAAATATAGAAAAATATTATATAATGAAAAATATACAACTATCATGATATTATATTTGTATATATTTATATGTTAAAATATGATGATAGTTGTATATTTTCTGATATTATATTTGTATATCTGTATGTTAAATATAAAAATATACAATTATCAAAATACTTTAATATATACAAATATAATATGAAAAAAATATACAACTATCATATTTTAACATTTAAAAATATAAAAATATAATAATATTATGAAAAATATTCAACTATATCATTTTAAACATATTTAAATAAATAAAAATATAATATCATAAAAATCATGATATTTTAATATATAAAATACACAAAAATCATGAAAAATATACAACTATCACGATATTATATTTAGTAAAACATATTGATAGTTGTATATTTTTATGATATTACGTGTGTGTGTGTGTGTGTGTGAGTGAGTGTGTGTGTGTGTGTGCGAGTGAGAGTGTGTGTGTGTGTGTGTGTGTGTATACATATAGATGTCATACGTGTTAAAATATTATAAAAATATATAACTATCATGATATTTGTGGTGGTCTAGATCAGAGAATCTCAAATGTTTTTGCTAAAATCCCAGTTTAACTCTGGGAACAGCTTTCTGTCGGTGGACATTTACTTCTAACAGTTGTTAACATCTTCTAAGTTCGCTTAACTGAAATTCCGACACTAGCCACAGTGAGATCATAGGTTCGATTCCCGGAGCAAGCAAGAACTGATAAAAATGTGTGACCTAAATGTCAGCGCAGGTCTCCGCTCTGAAACGCGCCGTCCTCCAGGTGCCGAGGCGTCTTTAATTAACCCGTTTGACTTCCTGTGTTCGGGGTGTTTAAAGCGCTCTGACGGGACGGGAATAGCGGCGGTGTAATTTGCAGTCAATAATCCTGGGCTAAACAAAGGGCCGCGTCAGAGAGAGTGAGAGGCTGTTAGTCCGGATGCGCGAGAGGCTATCATTTACCCCGTGCAGGGCGGTTCACGCGCGACAGAGCCTCTAATCATCATTACACTCAGCTCAAGCGTAACAGCAGCGCAGCCGCATCTGAGCGCCTAACTGATGGGAGAAAACCGGGGCGGTGAGAGGTCAGAGAGGTCACAGATGATGAAGGCAATCGAGGAAGAGGAGGAGGAGGGAGGACGTCCTGTCCTCGTCCCGGGCCGGTCGTCATGGCAAAACAGCGGGTGCGAGCCAGGTCGTCTTTGAGTGAGGTCTGCGCCGCTTCAAAGCGCTCAGGAACTCCGCGGGTCTCCAGAGGGGGTCAAAGGTCAAGCTGAGTGAATTATACATCACTCACTGTCCCAGAGTCACATGACAGAAAGATTGTCAAATCACTCAATTCTGTGATTTTATTAAACAAATGTATATGCTACCGCAGTGATTACATGTGTAGTTCATGATAAAAAAATATACAAAAACATCATAGCTGTATATTTTTCATGAACACTGTAAATTAACACATAAAAACATAATATAAAAAATATCATGAAAAATAAACTACTACATGATATATTAACATACTGTACATATAACAATATAAAACTATCATGATAATCTAACATATATAAAAATATACAAAAATAATATCATAAAATATACATGCTAAAATATCATGATAGTTGTATTTATGATAATATATTTGTATATTATATATATTTTAATAGTTGTATATTTATGATATTATTTCTGTTTTATACATGTAAAATATTATGACATTTGAATATATATGTGTGTATGTTTAATGATAGTTGTATATTTTCATGATATTATTATCTGTATATTTTAATGTTAATATGCACTGTTTCATGAAAAAATACAACTATCAAGATACTTTAACATGTATATTTTGATATTATATTTGTTTATTTTCCTATATGTTAAATTATGTTAGTTGAATATATATATATATATATAGAGAGAGAGAGAGAGAGAGAGAGAGAGATTCTATTATGATGTATTAACATTCACATTTGTAGTTTGTGTTTGAGAACTATTAGCTTAACATGGAAACATCAGTATTGATTGACAGAACCAGTAGTGAAGTAGAACACTGAGATGCTGCCAGTGTAGGGCACTTAAAATCACACACTTGAGGTGAATGATCTTTTCTAGATTATGCACAAATAAGCTTCTATTTTGGTTGAGATGTTAGCAGCCTATGAAGGCAGTAGACAGCATGTTTGAAACAGCATCTGAATGAAATCTGCACAAACAGGGATTTAATAACACACACACCACACACTAAAGCACCGTTTGATTAAACGCATGCCTCGTGTACTCATCCATCAGTGCAGACTATGATCAACATGATTCAATATCTCCAGCGTCTGCGGTGATCAGGAGGGGTTTCATTACGGAGCGGCTCATTTCCACACATTTTGAGCTGCAATTACAGACTGTTTGGCAGTAATTTATGTTGGCTCTGATGAATCCAGACGCCGCCTATTAGCGTCGCCTTCTCATATGCAGAATTCATAAAGTCCCTTATCAAGATGTTAATGAAGTGAATGAGCCGTCAGCACAGATTAATGTCAATAACTGCTTTATCAAAGTAACCGGCAGATGTGATTGTGTGTGTTACAGTGTGAACGTACTCTACCAGTCGAAAGTTTGGGATGTGTTTTAAAGAAGTCTCTTCTGCTCACCAAGCCTGCATTTATTTGATACAAAATACAGCAAAAACAGCAATATTGTGAAATATTTTTATTATTTAAAATAACTGCTTTCTATGTGAATATCTGTTGTAATTTGTAAAATGTAATTTATTTCTGTGATGCGCAGCTGTATTTTCAGCATCATTACTCCAGTCTTCAGTGTCACATGATCTTCAGAAATCATTCTAATATGCTGATTTGCTGCTCAAAAAACATTTATTATTATTATTACACTAAATAATTTATTACTTCAATAAATATTTTAATATATTTGTTAAAAAGTCACATATTTAAATGTATAAAACATTATTTACATTATTTACACAGTGAGATTATCCCTTGTTATAGTCTAATTGGTCAGTCTAGATCTTAAGACACAGTCTTAACATAGTATTATTTTTAATTATTTATAATTATTTACAAATTTTACATAATTTCTTGTTTACATATATTATTTTCAATTACTTACTATATATATAAAATTTTATTTATATATATTTTATGTTTTATTAATATATAAAATATATAAAATAATAAATGTACTGTAAACATTGTATTAAAAAAATGACACTTTATTTAAAAATGACACTAGAATTAGTTCTTTAAAGCACAGTCTGAACATCCTGTAGTGGCTGTGTTTATGCAGCTGGTCCCTAGCAACCACATCACATGGAAACCATAGCAACGCTCTACAAGCCACGCTGAACATCTAGCATAGCAACGCCCTGACAACCACTCACAACACCTGAAGCATCTGTTTCATATGATTATTTATAATGTCCTATCTACTGAAACAGAAGCGTGTCATGTGACGTCACACACTCCGGCTGCAGCAGAGTTTACGTGTGTTCAGTCTGTTTACATCTAGAACGAGTGAGTGTCGTGTTTCCCTGCAGATAATGAAGAGCGCTGGATTGATGCTGCTGCACACTTGTGGAGGACAGGAGGAGCCGCTGAGAGCCGCCGCTAACAGATCGGCTCCTAATGACCCCGCAGAGAGCCGCGGGGCCCCGTTTGTGCCGCGCCGCCCGGCCGGAGAACGAGACCATATGCTGCGGCCCGCCGGGCCAAAACGGCCCTTCAGCAGCTGTTAGAGACCACAGAGCCACCGAAAATACACCGTCCTGACAGCGCGGAGTCTGTGTGTGTGTGTGTGAGAGTGTGAGTGTGTGTGTGTGTTTCTGTGTGAGAGTGTGAGTGTGTGTGTGTGTGTGTGTGTGTGTGTGTCTCTGTGTGAGTGTGTGTGTGTCTCTGTGTGAGTGTGTGTGTGTCTCTGTGTGAGTGTGTGTGTGTCTCTGTGTGAGTGTGTGTGTGTCTCTGTGTGAGTGTGTGTGTGTCTCTGTGTGAGTGTGTGTGTGTCTCTGTGTGAGTGTGTGTGTGTCTCTGTGTGAGTGTGTGTGTGTCTCTGTGTGAGTGTGTGTGTGTCTCTGTGTGAGTGTGTGTGTGTCTCTGTGTGAGTGTGTGTGTGTCTCTGTGTGAGTGTGTGTGTGTCTCTGTGTGAGTGTGTGTGTGTCTCTGTGTGAGTGTGTGTGTGTCTCTGTGTGAGTGTGTGTGTGTCTCTGTGTGAGTGTGTGTGTGTCTCTGTGTGAGTGTGTGTGTGTCTCTGTGTGAGTGTGTGTGTGTCTCTGTGTGAGTGTGTGTGTGTCTCTGTGTGAGTGTGTGTGTGTCTCTGTGTGAGTGTGTGTGTGTCTCTGTGTGAGTGTGTGTGTGTCTCTGTGTGAGTGTGTGTGTGTCTCTGTGTGAGTGTGTGTGTGTCTCTGTGTGAGTGTGTGTGTGTCTCTGTGTGAGTGTGTGTGTGTCTCTGTGTGAGTGTGTGTGTGTCTCTGTGTGAGTGTGTGTGTGTCTCTGTGTGAGTGTGTGTGTGTGGGTGTCAGGAGACTCTCGCTCGAATCGCTCCGGCTCTAATTGAGTGGAAGAATCAGCGTTGCAGCAGGTGTGTGATAAGCAATCTGTTGGTCAATCTGTCTGTCTGTCTCGCTCACTTTCTCACCATTTCTCTATTTTCTTTCACTGGCTCATGTCTGTCTTTGCTGTGATTGCTCTTCACCTCCTGACCGCCTCTCATCACGTCTCTCTCCGATTCTTCCTCCTCAATTTCTCTCAAAGGTTTCACTTCCTACTGAAGAGCCCAACGGTGACGGCCACTTTTACAGAAGCTTTGCTTACTGAAGTGTTTTTCCTGTTCATTTTCTCTATTAGGATTGCAAAAACATTCTTAAGCTACAAAATCTGATTTGAAGCAAAAATTTGAAAATTAGACAAAAAAAATATATACAAAAGCACATCCTTACATTAAGTGAATGAGCAGCTCATCCCATGAAGCATTGTGACTAATATAATCACAATACAAGTATAATACAAAACTACTGTTATACTATATTACTACTGTAAGTAATATAAAAGTATATAAAATGTAAAAAATATATACAGTATATATATATATAATTTTTTTTATAATATATTTTAAGTTTATTGATAAATATTAAAAGCAGAGAGAGAGCAGACATAATGCTTTATGGGAGCAGGTGGACAACACTGTCTTTTGTTGTGATTTCAGTAAACAGCCAGCTAAAGGTGAACCAAACTATAACTAGTTTAACTATAACCAGTTAAACTATCAGTAACGGGTCACTTGTGTCCATCCTGCCGTTCCGGCTCGTTCTCCTCTCACTAATGGCTCTTCAGCTGCTGGTGAAACACGTGAGTCTCGTGTGTTTAGCTGCTGATCCAGACTCACAACAGACCTGTTCGCTCTCAAGTGCCTCTGGAAAGCACTGAAAGCAGTGATGTGTGTCTGTGTCTACCCATAATGCCCTTGTGACAGCAGACTGGACATATGGTGATACGACACACACACACACACACACACACACACTGGCACGACGGAACCAAACTGTTGCTGAAATAAAGACCAAAGCACCAGTGCTTGTTCAGTATCTGTAGCAGTGAATCTTTCAGTCAAAACAGCCACATCTAAATGATCGATATGAACAATTCAATGACTCGAGGAAGAGCAGGAAGCCCAAAACCAAACACCATAACAATACAGCCAGATGTTTTAATGACGATTACTACATGCCTTGCTTATTTTCACTAGATTATTACTGTATTTTCCTACTTGAATTGAGTTTATGTTTCTTGACATTAATGACTGAACAACAAAAACATAATTTTAAGCTATTTCAGAGCAAATACATAAATATCCAGATATGTATTACATATTCTAAAGGCTGAAAACTGAAACAAAAAGAAAAAAAAATACTGTTTTTTTTTTAAAGCTATATCCCTAATTACAACCAAATTACTTGAAAAGCCTCAGTCTGAAATGTGGTTAAAAACAACCAATGAGAGAGATTTTGGTGTGTGTGTGTGTGTGTGTGAGTGAGAGAGCGTGTGTGTGTGTGTGTGTGTGTGTGTGAGTGAGAGAGAGAGAGGGTGAAATTAACTTAAATGATTTTAGCAAATGGCTGCAATATAACAAAGAGTGAAAAATTTAAGGGGGTCGGAATACTTTCCGTACCCACTGTATATATTTTTTATGTATATACGTATAATTATTTATTTGTTTAGCAATTTAAGTTCAATATAAATTGTTTATCAGTTTAAAACCTGCTCTTACACAAATAGTTATATATAACTTTGATTAAAAAAAAAATAAACAATCTAAAATAAATAAATATTTTAACCTGATTCTTATTTAAATTTTGTTTATTACATATTAATATTTATCTATTTCATTTATCAACTCAAATATAAATAGTTTACTCTGAAATAAATATTCATATACAATATAAATACACACACACAAAAACACAAAAAGAAATTTTTTTTTTTAATATATATATATATATATATATACACAGTCATATTTATTAAACGTAATTATATATATTGGGCGATGACATATAAATAATATAAATTCATACAAATAAATAAAACAAATGTAATTATTGCCTCCCAATGGCTGAATTTTTTTTTTAAGTTGCTAAAGAAAAATTTAAATATTCATATTTACAAAAATATTTTATCATATTTAAATATTTATTAATTTATTAATATTTATTAATTTTTTATCAGTATAGTTTATCAATATATCTGTCAGAGTTAGTTTTAAACAAACTATTCATATTTAATTTAAATTGGTAAACATATGTAATTAAAAAGTGTTTATCCTATGAATGATCCTTTTAATTTTTAGTTAATGAGACCCAATGTGACTAGATTGTTGAGTCTGTGTTCAGCAGCGGGTTTCTCACCGAAGTCGGCCAGTTTGAGTTCTCCGGTGTCGCTGATGAGCAGGTTCTGTGGTTTCAGGTCTCGGTGAAGGATGTAGCGCTGATGGATGTAAGACAAACCCCTCAGTAACTGGAACAGGAACAGCTGCGGAAACACAAGATTCATGTGTAAGAGTCACAGATCACCTGCCAATCCATATATCACTTAAAACACAAATCAACACGTGTCAGTCAAACTGAACAGGATCCATTAGGCCTGGGTGATAAAACGGTATCGATATTTATCGACGGTACACCTTCTTCGATATCGATTGAAAAAAGAGGAAAAAAAATTAACTTAAATGATTTTAGCAAATGGCTGCAATATAACAAAGAGTGAAAAATTTAAGGGGGTCGGAATACTTTCCGTACCCACTGTATATATTTTTTATGTATATACGTATAATTATTTATTTGTTTAGCAATTTAAGTTCAATATAAATTGTTTATCAGTTTAAAACCTGCTCTTACACAAATAGTTATATATAACTTTGATTAAAAAAAAAATAAACAATCTAAAATAAATAAATATTTTAACCTGATTCTTATTTAAATTTTGTTTATTACATATTAATATTTATCTATTTCATTTATCAACTCAAATATAAATAGTTTACTCTGAAATAAATATTCATATACAATATAAATACACACACACAAAAACACAAAAAGAAATTTTTTTTTTTAATATATATATATATATATATATACACAGTCATATTTATTAAACGTAATTATATATATTGGGCGATGACATATAAATAATATAAATTCATACAAATAAATAAAACAAATGTAATTATTGCCTCCCAATGGCAGAATTTTTTTTTTAAGTTGCTAAAGAAAAATTTAAATATTCATATTTACAAAAATATTTTATCATATTTAAATATTTATTAATTTATTAATATTTATTAATTTTTTATCAGTATAGTTTATCAATATATCTGTCAGAGTTAGTTTTAAACAAACTATTCATATTTAATTTAAATTGGTAAACATATGTAATTAAAAAGTGTTTATCCTATGAATGATCCTTTTAATTTTTAGTTAATGAGACCCAATGTGACTAGATTGTTGAGTCTGTGTTCAGCAGCGGGTTTCTCACCGAAGTCGGCCAGTTTGAGTTCTCCGGTGTCGCTGATGAGCAGGTTCTGTGGTTTCAGGTCCCGGTGAAGGATGTAGCGCTGATGGGTATAAGACAAACCCCTCAGTAACTGGAACAGGAACAGCTGAGGAAACACAGATTCATGAGTAAGAATCACCAATCACACACAAAACACAACTGCGAAGCGATATATCATTTAAAACCCAAATCAACCGGATCACATCACACGCATCAGTCGAGCTGAATAGGATCCAGTAAATGTGTTATTTATTCCCATCTTCCTCATATAAAGCATTCGCAGTATATACTACCGGTCAAAAGTTTGGGATCAGTTAGACTTGTAATGTGTTTTAAAGAAGTCTCTTCTGCTCATCAAGGCTGCATTTATTTGATTAAAAATACAGAAAGAAAACAGTAATCTTGCAAAATGTTAGTACTGTATAAAATAATGGTTTCTATTTTAATATACATTAAACTGTAATTTATTTCTGTGATGTGCAGCTGTATTTTCAGCATCATTACTCCAGTCTTCAGTGTCACATGATCTTCAGAAATCATTCTAATATGCTGATTTATTATCACTGCTAGAAACTGTTGCTGCTTCATATTGTTTTGGAACCTGTGATACTTTTTTCAGGATTCTTTGATGACTAAAAACTTAAAAAGAAGAGCATTTATTCAAAATATAATTATTTTCTAACAATATAAATATTATTAACACATCCTCGCTGAATAAAAGTTTTAATTTCTTTCAAAAAAAGACAGAATAAAAATGTACTGACCCCAAACTTTTGAACGGTAGTGTATATTGTTAGAAAGATTCTATTTTAAATAAACACTCTTCTTTTTAACTTTTTATTCATCAAAGAATCCTGAAAAAAAGTATCACAGGTTCCAAAACAATATGAAGCAGCAACAGTTTCTAGCACTGATAATAAATCAGTATATTAGAATGATTTCTGAAGATCATGTGACACTGAAGACTGGAGTAATGATGCTGAAAATACAGCTGCGCATCACAGAAATAAATTCGATTTGAATGTATATTAAAATAGAAAAATGTTATTTTACATCATAATAATATTTCACAATATTACACTTTTTCTTGTATTTTTGATCAAATAAATGCAGCCTTGATGAGCAGAAGAAACTCATTAAAAATCGTTCTGATCCCAAACATCTGAGCGGTAGTGTATATTGTGCTTTTATGCAGTTCGATATCATCTGAGTGCATTCAGCAGCTTCAGTATCATCGGATCAATCCGAGCTTCACGCTCTCCGTGTGGAGTATTGATGAAGAGCAGCGTCTGATAGACGGACAATCGATGCACAAACACATCTGAGGCGTACACACACGCTCGTAAAACCTCACAAGTTTGGCACGCTTTGCAACGTTGCCTTCTTGTGAAAGCGAACTGAACTAAGAAGAAAATGCAACATTGTAACAAATTCAGTCTCGTTTCGGAATTTTCAAATGTTGAGCAATGTTCATCAATTATCAAAGGAAATATAAATCATTCACTCTGACAGAAATACTGCTACACAACATTTATTAAATATAACTACTGTACTGTATATATTGGGCAATGATATAAACAATTAATATAAATTAATCAAATTAAACCCATTTGTAGTTCAATAACCCAGCCCTATTGTTGTGAGTCGACTCTGATAGATGTTGACAGCAAATAGATCCATAAAACCCAACACGGTCACCTGGAATAATCGACAGGACTGAGACAAAGATGAAGATGAAGAGAGATAACAGGACAAAAGCAGGGTCAGCTGAACGCCGTGGGACGAATCTGCAGGATGAAAGAAGATCAATATCCGTCTGGAATACGGACAGGCCTCCGGTGACGGATCTCAATGCTGAGCAACACAGAGCTGCAGGAACACGGTTACAGTTTCCCGGACGTTTAGTCTTCAGTTCTGCTGCATCAGAACATCAAGATGTGTGTTGACAAGGATCCTAATGAAGCTGTTTTAAACAGAGCTCCTGCCTTCATTACAGCCTTGAAATAAAGATCCAGTCTGAAGGCCGGATGTGATTTCATTGCGGTGATGAGTATTAATAACTACAGAGCATCCGAGGGCGTTCAGACAGTTCATTCTGGGAAAACACTATCGCTGTGAGAACGAGTGTAATTTATCATGTGTACAGCCATATCTCCATATCTGAACGATGATCCATCTTAAGACTTCAATAATTCCACATGAACATATGAGCTCATATTGGTGTTTGATTATGAGCCTCAGCTCTCTCATGCATCATGACTAGTTACTTCACTAAGTGATCGGATGCACAGTTTTCACCTGCTGGATGATAAAACAGGTGGGAGAAAAAATAATAATAATGTTATTATTATTATTGTTGTTGCTGCTGTTGTTGTTAACCATTTTTTGTTTTATTAAATTATAAAAAATTAAACAAATTACTATAATGAAAATACTATTGTATGTAAAAAAAACAACAACAAGTATTAATAATAACAATAATATAAAAATACTATAGTACAGTAAAATAAAGAATATCATATTTAATAATAATAATAATAATTAAATATTGTATGTAAAATAAAAAATAAGTAATAATGATAATAATATATTATTATTATTAATGTTGTTGTTAAAATCTTTTTATTTTATCAAATTATAAAAATTAAATAAATTACTATCATAAAAATTACATGTAAAAAGTATATTTAAAACTGTTGTTGTTAACCATTTTTTGTTTTATTAAATTATAAAAAATTAAACAAATTACTATAATGAAAATACTATTGTATGTAAAAAAAACAACAACAAGTATTAATAATAACAATAATATAAAAATACTATAGTACAGTAAAATAAAGAATATAATATTTAATAATAATAATAATAATTAAATATTGTATGTAAAATAAAAAATAAGTAATAATGATAATAATATATTATTATTATTAATGTTGTTGTTAAAATCTTTTTATTTTATCAAATTATAAAAATTAAATAAATTACTATCATAAAAATTACATGTAAAAAGTATATTTAAAAAAAGTATTTAATAATAATTAGTGCTGTC
>NW_015549608.1:909643-916017 GCF_001515605.1 Sinocyclocheilus anshuiensis
GTTTTTAAATAATATAATAAATAAAAAGAAAACAGATAGAATAGAAAAAGAATAGAGCAAGTTTGTGTTAGAGGTTTTTTTGCTTTTGTTAATTGTATAATAAATAAAATAAAACAGATAGAATACAAAAAGATTAGAAAGCAAGTGTTGTTTTTTTTTTAAAGAAAACAAGCAGCAAATTAATAGAGTGCAAGTCTAAAAGGGACAAGTGTTTTTTTGTTTTTGTTTACATAGTATATATGTGTGTACTGTGTATATTTATTGTGTATATATAAATACACATGCATTTTTTGTAAAGCTGCTTTGAAACAATGTGTATTATGAAAAGGACTATTCAAAATATATATTTACATTCATATATAATGTATATTATATATAAATATAAATATTTTATATATAAACAAAACACATTTTTCTTAAATATATACATGCATGTGTGTGTATTTATATATAGATAATAAATATACACAGTACACACACATATTATGTAAAAAATAAACTTTTATTTTGGATGCGATTAATTGCAATTAATCGTTTGACAGCACTAAAAATAATATAATTATATAATTTAATAATAATAATAACTATTATTATTATTATTATTATTACATTTGACATAATACCAGCAAAATTACGATATTCATGGCCGTCTTAATTTCTTCTTATTCACCTTCAAACATTATTTTGAAAGATCACCAGCTTTTTGTGCAGTTTTGTCACAAATCATACTTTCAGGTCAAAATGCGTACAGGTCTGAAAACACCAAGAAACAGCCAGAAGACCCTAGCAACCACCCAGAAACAGCCAGAAGACCCTAGCAACCACCCAGAAGACCCTAGCAACCACAACGAAACAACCCAGAAAACCATTACAATAAAACAGAAACAATATAGCAACCACATAAAGTAGATACACTCCAGCAACCGCCCAAAACCGCCCATCTGTCTGAACAAAAGACCGAATTAATCATTTCTGCTGACTGAATGAACTGCATTCTATTCTTATTTTGCAATAACGGACGATTGATTATCTGTCATTTTATAGGACTACAGTCGATAAAAATCCAGCATCAAGGAGAAATTCAGTGTCTGACTTCACAGTTTGTGTTGGATGAAGCAGGATGGCTGCTAAATGAGCCGAGGGTCTCTCACATCTGCTGGAGAACCAGAGCGACTCCTTGTTTAGAGGAGCAGAGAGACTGGTTTTTAATGTGTCGCATCAATGGCCCATCAGCTCCACACCTGCTCTCCTGACACACACCAGTCTCACGAGTGAAGCTCTTTACTTCCACGGGAAGATCTCACGACGATGAGATACGAAGCAAAAGGGCCAGTGATCATCATCCGTATGTATTCAAAAGCCCTGCTCACTCCACACCTCGTCTCTGTGATTACAGCAACACTCTGACTTGCTTTATAAAACCATAAACATGAAATACACTATTCCTCAGAACACATTCGGGTCTGTTTTGACCTGGAAGGGATACATACAAATTTGCAATAAGGGAACTAAACTTTGCAAATGCTTTAAGACCCTGAAAATACACATAATTTATATTTTTCAGATTTTTTACAATTATTTTTTAAGAGATATAATCTTTTTTTTTTTTTTACATTTTGTATGTATGGAGTACATTAGGTGTCAAAAATACTTTGTAAAATTATCTGTGAAGTTACATTAGTGTCCAAAATACTTTGTAAAATTATCTGTGAAGTTACATTAGTGTCAAAAATACTTTGTAAATTATCTGTGAAGTTACATTAGTGTCAAAAAATACTTTGTAAAATTATCTGTGAAGTTACATTAGTATCAAAAATATATGTAGTCTTTTCCTCATATCTCACACACTTTTTGGACTGAATTTTGTTGATAAACATGAATATGTACACCTATTGATGAACCACTGCAGCATGAAAAACCAATGACATTTTTCATCTGAAAGTCAAAGTTTATGCAAGTAAAATTAATTGATTTTGTAATATTGGTTTTGATAGAAATAAATATGTGGACTTGTAAATTTGGACTGTTTCATGAGTTAAAAATTCAAAGGAATGAAATTCAATTCCATTCCAATGCTGGTAATTTTTCAGATTATATGTTCATATAAATGTCTTACAATGATACATTTAAATAAAATTTCTCATCAATTCTATATATAGAGAGAGAGAACAGCAGGGCAAAAAAAATATATATATACATATATATACATATATATATATATATATATATTTTTTTTTTTTTTTTTTTTTTTGTGGTTCATGTGTAATTTGAAATTTCAAAGAATTTCTCAAATTTTTCATTAATACAAAAAGGTGTAAATGCAGTAATAACATTGAATACTACATTTTTTCACACAATCACTCATTAATGAGAAGTTGCTGATCAGATATGATATGGTTTTACATGACACATATTAAATTATGACTGTTATATAAATAAAAAAATATATAATAATGAAATATTCTGGTTCAAACAAACCCGGAATGCAAAAACAGTATCCAGATTTTGAATGCATTATGGGGGCTATGGAAAGTTTCTATTATTTGGACAGCAGCATCTGAAACACAACAACAGCAGGTTAGTGAGCCTCTGACAGCAAAAAGCCTAACTTAGATCAAATTACTTCTGATGCATTGCAACATGATAGTCCTGTCTTCCTGAACGTGACATCCAGCAGAACGTGTGTGAAGAAATCACAAATCAGTAATCAGTATATGGCATTATTTGTAATTGCTCAGACTGATGGACAATTAGCGCAATTGCACAACAATATAGGCCACTGAATGTGACCAAATGAAAGGCGTTGTTTGTTTCCACAGATGCTTTAAGGGTTGATCATCTCAAGAACTGTGACTGCAGCATTAAGTTTGAAACCGTCTAGAAAATGCAGCAAGTTTCATTCTGCTCCTGCAAATAAACTGTCAGGATGAAGAACTGGTGTTCACTACAGCACTGTGCAAAATCGAGATTGAATTGAGAATGTCTTTCAAATTTGATTGGAAATTCTGCATCCTGTTTCTACCTCAACTCAAATTCAAATCAAATGCAGGAATTAAGCTGGAATTTAAATGCAAGTGAATTGAAATCCAAAAAAGCCTTGAAGTTGGAAGGACAGATAGAATGATAAATAGAATGATAGAACGATACAACAATAGATGGAATGAACCTTTGAATGATAGACAGAATAAACATTAGAATGATAGACAGAACGCTAGACAGAATGAACACTAAAATGATAGAACAATCGAGAGAATGATAGACCAAACGAATGCTAGAATGGACTACTGCAATCCTCTTGAGGCTAGACTTCCATCAAGCACAATCAAACCTCTACAAATGATTCAGAATAAAGCAGCATGACTGGTCTTCAACAAGCCCAAAAGAGCCCATGTTACAGCCACAGGCTCAGCACCCTCCTACTTCCACTCACTACTACAAATCTACATCCCCTCCAGAATTCTGAGATCCGCTAGTGAGCAACGCCTCGTGGTACCATCACAGAGAGGCTCAAAATCACTTTCTAGAACATTCTCGTTCACTGTTCCTGGCTGGTGGATTGATCTTCCCATCCCTGACAATTTTCAAGCGACAGCTGAAAACTCATCTCTTTCAACGCTAGAACGAATGACAGACAGAACAAACGATAGACAGAATGAACATTAGAGAGACAGACAGAACGAACGATAGACAGATCAAACGATAGAATGATAGACGGAACGAATGGTGGAATGATAGACAGAATGAAAATGAGTGAGATAGAACGAATGATAGAGAGAACAAACAATAGAGAGAACAAACGATAGAGAGAACAAACGATAGACAGAACAAACGATAGACAGAAAGAAACGATAGAGAGAACGTACAATGATAGACAGAACGAACGATAGAGAGAACGAACGATAGACAGAATGAACGATAGAGAGAACGAACGATAGAGAAAGAAACGACAGACAGAACGAACGATAGAGAGACCGAACGAAAGAGAGAACGAACGATAGAGAGAACGAACGATAGAGAGAACGAACGATAGAGAGAACGAACGATAGAGAGAACGAACGATAGAGAGAACGAACGATAGAGAGAACGAACGATAGAGAGAACGAACGATAGAGAGAACGAACGATAGACAGAACGAACGATAGAGAGAACAAACGATAGAGAAAACAAACGATAGAGAGAATGAACGATAGAGAGAACGAACGATAGACAGAACGAACGATAGAGAGAATGAACGATAGACAGAACGAACGATAGACAGAACGAACGATAGACAGAACGAATGGTACAATGATAGACAGAATGAACGAGAGAGAACAAACGATAGAGAGAACGAATGATAGACAGAACGAATGATAGACAGAATGAACGATAGAGAGAACGAACGATAGACAGAACGAACGATAGAGAGAACGAACGATAGAGAACAAACGATAGACAGAACGAACGATAGAGAGAACGAACGATAGAGAGAACGAACGATAGACAGAACGAACGATAGAGAGAACGAACGATAGAGAACAAACGATAGACAGAACGAACGATAGAGAGAACGAACGATAGAGAGAACGAACGATAGACAGAACGAACGATAGAGAGAACGAACGATAGAGAACAAACGATAGACAGAACGAACGATAGAGAGAACGAACGATAGAGAGAACGAACGATAGACAGAACGAACGATAGAGAGAACAAACGATAGAGAGAACGAACGATAGAGAGAACGAACGATAGAGAGAACGAACGATAGACAGAACGAACGATAGAGAGAACAAACGATAGAGAGAACGAACGATAGACAGAACGAACGATAGAGAGAACAAACGATAGAGAGAACGAACGATAGACAGAACGAACGATAGAGAGAACAAACGATAGACAGAACAAACGATAGACAGAAAGAAACGATAGAGAGAACGTACAATGATAGACAGAACGAACGATAGAGAGAACGAACGATAGACAGAATGAACGATAGAGAGAACGAACGATAGAGAAAGAAACGACAGACAGAACGAACGATAGAGAGAACGAACGATAGACAGAACGAACAATAGACAGAACGAACAATAGACAGAACGAATGATAGACAGAACGAACGATAGACAGAACGAACGACAGACAGAACGAATGATAGAGAGAACAAACGATAGACAGAAAGAAACGACAGACAGAACGAACGATAGAGAGAACAAACGATAGACAGAAGAAACGATAGACAGAAAGAAACGACAGGAAGAACGAACGATAGAGAGAAAGAACGAACGATAGAGAAAACGATAGAGAGAACGAACGATAGAGAGAATGAACGATAGAGAGAACGAACGATAGACAGAACGAACGATAGAGAGAACAAACGATAGAGAAAACAAACGATAGAGAGAATGAACGATAGAGAGAACGAACGATAGACAGAACGAACGATAGACAGAACGAACGATAGACAGAACGAACGATAGACAGAACGAACGATAGAGAGAACAAACAATAGACAGAAAGAAACGACAGACAGACCGAACGATAGAGAGAACAAACAATAGAGAGAACAAACGATAGACAGAAAGAAACGACAGACAGAACGAACGATAGAGAGAACAAACGATAGACAGAAGAAACGATAGACAGAAAGAAACGACAGACAGAATGAACGATAGACAGAATGAATGATAGACAGAACGAACGATAGACAGAACGAATGATAGAGAGAACAAACGATAGAGAGAAAGAAACGACAGACAGAACGAACGATAGAAAGAAAGAAACGACAGACAGAACGAACGATAGAGAGAACAAACGATAGAGAGAACGAACGATAGACAGAACGAACGATAGACAGAAAGAATGGTACAATGATAGACAGAACGAATGATAGAGAGAACAAACGATAGAGAAAACGAACGATAGAGAGAACGAACGATAGAGAGAACGAACGATAGACAGAACGAACGATAGACAGAACGAACAATAGACAGAACGAACAATAGACAGAACGAATGATAGACAGAACGAACGATAGACAGAACGAACGATAGACAGAACGAACGATAGACAGAACGAACGATAGACAGAACGAACGATAGACAGAACGAACGATAGAAAGAACAAACGATAGAAAGAACTAGACAGAACGAACGATAGAGAGAACAAACAATAGACAGAAAGAAACGACAGACAGACCGAACGATAGAGAGAACAAACAATAGAGAGAACAAACGATAGACAGAAAGAAACGACAGACAGACCGAATGATAGAGAGAACAAACGATAGAGAGAACGAACGATAGAGAGAACGAACGATAGAACGAACGATAGAGAGAATGAACGATAGAGAGAACGAACGATAGACAGAACGAACGATAGACAGAAAGAATGGA
>NW_015549608.1:918666-920966 GCF_001515605.1 Sinocyclocheilus anshuiensis
AGAGAGAACAAACGATAGAGAGAACGAATGATAGACAGAACGAATGATAGACAGAACAAATGATAGAGAGAACAAACGATAGAGAGAACGAATGGTACAATGATAGACAGAATGAACATTAGTGAGATAGACAGAACGAACGACAGAGAGAACAAACGATAGAACGAACGATAGAGAGAACGAACGATAGACAAAACGAATGGTAGAATGATAGACAGAATGAACATTGGAGAGAGAGACAGAACGAACGATAGACAGAACAAAAGATAGACAAAACGAATGGTAGAATAATAGATAGAATGAACATTAGTGAGATAGACAGAACGAACGACAGAGAGAACAAACGATAGAACGAACGATAGAGAGAACGAATGGTAGAATGATAGACAGAATGAACATTAGAGAGATAGACAGAACGATCGATAGATAGTCAGATTGCAGCAGACGCTGTAGTAAAGCTAGCTCGTCTCCTGAGGTGCGTCCAGCTGTCATTATCAGTTAATTCACTTAAGCATTCTCATTAAAGCAGCCTAACACATCGAGCGAATGGACAGTACAACCTCAGCGTAACGAGGACTGTGAAGATCTCGTGTTATTTCTGGAGCGAGAGCAGCATATGCGCAGGAGGTCTGCCGCCCGTGGCCCATCTCTCTGCTGCTTGACCAGTAATTACATTAGCAGCTAGCGCCCTGAGCGCTGCCTTTCACATGCTAATCCCATCCAACCTGCGGACGAGGGTCTAGTGGCTTTTATTAGAGCAGATCTGAGCGAATTAATCAGCTCCAGCTAATGGGCGGAATTAAAACTCCAGCCATTGTGTGGCGCGTTTGTTCGTGACTGAGGGAGCTAATCTCCACTTAGCGTCCATTCTGGATCTGACGAGTTGATGCTTGAGGAGGCGGCGAGTCTGTCTTTTAAAGACGAGCGCTCCAGACATCATTAAGACACTAAGGACGAGTTCTTGTGTTAAAAACAGACAGATGAAGAACAACACAACTGAACAGAAGATGCATTAAACACTGCTCAACTGCAAATGAGCTTAATACACTAAAGATGCTCATCCTGCCACTACACTGCAAAATCATATTCATATTTTTTCGTTTGTGAGGTTAAAACAATCAAAAAATCCTCAAAACAAGATAAACTAACTTGTGAAGCAATGCTGCATTAGATACTAAGACTTGTTTTTCATAGACTGTTATTATTATGTGTGTATTTTGTCTTACTGCGAGCTTAAAATACACGATCTGCCAGTGCAGCAAGACAAATTTCACATATATTCAAGATATAAAATATGAAAACAAGTGTTAATATCTCACGCAGTGTTGCTTCTTAAGTATTGTTTTCAAGGATTTTAATATATTCTAGATTAGATTAGATTTAACTTCATTGTCATTGTGCAGAATAAAATGCCGTTAGGATCTAAGCAGAAAATAAAATAAAAAAGCAATATAAAATAAATATTATGTGTATATAATAATAATTATGCATATACAATGCATATACAAAATACATACAACATTATATAGCTTGTGCTTTATCATGAATTCTCCATCGGATTGAATCTCAGTGAGGGAGCGTATGGGGTAAATACTTTATTAACGTAAATCCACAGTGACAAAACAGCTGATGAATTACATAAGCAACTTCTGCTCACTGGCCTCATTCGCACCATCACGTCTCACTTTCACTCAATCTTTCACTCACTCTTTCACTGCAACTTTCTACAAAGACATTGACTTTTGAATTGATTTCAAGGAGCATTTTAACCATTTAAAACCAGTCATTCCTCCAGCTTAACTAGTTTACTAACAGTACTGACATGAAGCATCAAACAGCAGATCATGGCGCTTGCAACGATAAGGTCGTGGGTTCGATTCCCAGGGAATGCACGAACTGATTTCCAAATTTTGCTTTGGATAAAAGCATTTGCAAAATAAGAAATGTAAACTATGCATGAATGTAAAAGCAATTTCTGCTCCAAGGTTATTATAGTTAACTAAAACTGAAACTAAAAAATAAAAACATTACTTGAAATAAACATTAACTGAAGTTTTTAAAAAAAACTTTTTATTTCAGCTAGTTGTCAATGCTAATTAGCACATTATTAGGAAAGGCGATTTGCAAACATTATACTCACTTCTTCTGTAGATGAGGCTGGATCACGTATGATTCGCGCGAACATGGACACATTTATGTAGATCGTAGATCATTCCCTTCAGAAACAACGTAATCCACTGCGTCTTCAGCGGCTCAGATGTCGGGAGTAAATGACGACTGCTATGTTCATTATTACATCC
>NW_015549608.1:921253-921866 GCF_001515605.1 Sinocyclocheilus anshuiensis
GCACCAAGAGCTTGTAACACTCCAAAGAGCTTGTAAAAGTGCATGTAGCATCCTATGACCCCTTTAAGACTTGAAAGATTCAATATGAGAATGAGAAGCGTTTCATCATATGTCTCACTCACCCTGATGTTGTCCGGATGGAGGCCGCCGGGATGTTTGTCCATGTACTGACACAGATCTGTGTGCTGCACAGAGAGAGAGAGAGAGAGGAAAGAGGGGCGTGAGACACTGACTCTGAACAGAACCTGCCTCAAAAGCACACAAGTAATAGCATTTTTAATTAGATTTCAATTACAAATGAGTCAAATCAACCAAATTTCAGAAACCTCCTCAGCTAAAATGTTTGATTATGGAACATAAACAGTGATGAAAGCCAAAACATTCAATGTCATGGATGAATATTTACAGTAAATATAGGAGTGGGAAATCGTAATAAAGGCAAAATAACCCCAAAAATAAATCAAATAAACCAAAAAAAATTATATTTATTTGTGTTATTAAATAATTTAATAAAACATTTTTTTATTTATTTTAAATAAAATAAAACAATTTATTATTAAATAATAATAATGTTTTATATTTACTATAATATATATATATATAATATATTTAT
>NW_015549608.1:925168-929665 GCF_001515605.1 Sinocyclocheilus anshuiensis
ATTTTTTATTTAATTACTAAATAATTTAATAATAAATAGTTTAATTTAATTAGAATAAAACTATTTTAATTATTATTTTCAGTATTGAATGAATTACACATATATTTATCAACATTACTTTTACTCTGAGGACCATCTTGCATCTTGCAAACCCAGTGCATTGTGGGAATTTCTACAGATACATAATGTGGAGCAGCCTCATCATGAGCCCTTAAAATGATGCCTACAAAGGCAGCCAGAGAGGCTACAAAAACATGTCATGAGCTAATTTTTCCTGCAAAAGATAGCTGACAGCAAAACCAGTCTGACCGTCCGAGTCTGATCCGCGACTGTCACTTCCTGTGTCAAACCGGAATCATTTCCTGCATGTGTGTCTCTTTCTACAGTGATTGTCCGGAGGAATTACCCACAATGCTCTGCTCAGTCTGTGATTCTGTGATTTGCAAACACCCGCAGATAAACGTTTTCCTTTCATGAATAATGCAGTCGCGCGCTCAAACACGCTTCAGCTTCGTCTGTCGGTCGCCGTCAATCATTATTAACCGCTCGCCATGCAAAATGAATTGATTTCCTTGCCGCGAAAACTTGTGTTTGTTAGCGGCACGCATTTAAACGCAGCTGCATTTTCTGAGTGAAATGAGTCTCAGCGGTGGCTCAGATTAATATCTAAAGCTGCGGCGCGCGTCTCTCAACAGACCCCAGCTATCAATAGCTGAGCCACTGTCCAATCTTCGCCTTTAGATTGTTTTCTTTGACACCCGACGTGTTAGCTTAGTTCTCATGAATAAATCAGAGCCGCGCCGCAATCTCACGCTCATCCAATTTAGCCAGAGGATGTACAATCCACGGGAAAATACGGTTTACCAGAGTAAAAATAAATCTGTTATATCGGATAATATAATATAATAATATATTATAACAGCTGGAATGAGAAAAAAAATCACAAAAAATAAAAGAATAAAATAAATAAAAAAATTAAATAAAATAAAATAAAAACTGACCTCGTCAGAATAAAAAAATAAATAGAAAATAAAATAAAAACTGACCTCGTCAGAATAAAAACAAATAAAAAAATAAAATAAAAACAAAAACTGACCTCGTCACAATTAAAAAAATAAAATAAAACAACTGCCCAAGGCCCTAAAACCAGCAAACCACAGCAAAAAATTATAAAAAAAAAATTTAAATTATTAATTAATTAATTAATCACAATGTGCCCAAAACCAGCAAACCACAAAAATAAATAAATAAATAAAAAATACAACGAAAGAACACCATTTTGTCTCGAGTCCACTGAAGAGATTTCCTCTAATGTGTTCGTTTCACTGGTTGCTATGTGAACCAAAGGGACCACAAATCTCATCTCCTCATTGCGATGTGGATCAATAATGAGAAACCGAGAAGGCGGCACATATTTTGGGAAAAGAGGGTCCCATTGTTCTACATTAGACATTTAGTCACAGATGAGGCTGTCTGATTACACTTGCTAGATTTCAATAGATTGCTCCTGTCTCGGAGAACGTTTCTCGTGGGGCCGTGTTTGATATAACACCCATTGCCACTTTTTCCATATTGCTTTCTTGCAGAATGCCAGTGTGAATAGATATGACGGATATTAAAAGCATGTTTTTGATGTCTTACACAGAAATTAGGTATAGCTCTGACTGAGATATACGATAGTGAAACACCTAAAGGAAGCATATTTGGATGGATGGATAAATAAATTGCAAACCCATAAAATATTTAATTAAATTTTTTATTTAATTAAAATGTATACAGTTCCTTTTGTTTATTTTTCCCCCCTTTTTTCCTTTTTGTGTTATTTGGGAAATCAATATTAAAATAAAGGCCTGTAACAACAAGAGTATTTTTAATTGGGCAAGAGTATTTTAAATGAGCATCAACTTTGACTGGGACTTAGGATAGTAATATGAAGCCTACAGGAAGTTCAGCCCCATTGGGGTAATTAAAATGTAAAATTAAAATATTTTTCAAATGTATTTTTAATTCATGCAATTTTTTTTCCATTTCCCTTTTGTGTTCTTTGGGAAATAAATAACAGCATAAAGGTTTTGAAACATCATGAGGCTGAGTAAATAATGACAGTATTTTCATTTTGGGGAGTACTATCTCTTTAAATGAATATCATTTGATCTTACATGCAGAAATTATGAATTTATATCTCTGTGTGGGATTGTGGATAGTAATATGAAGCCTACAGGAAGTACAGCCTCATTTGGGTGGAGAGGTGAGAGTACTGTACGGCCGTGCGATATGAAAACTTCAAGTGAGTTAGCAGTTGTGAAATGTGGGCGAGAGATCCCTTTGCCTCTGAGACACTAAGCACAGAATGAGATTAGAAAGAAAGATTACACCTCTCCTTCTGCCTCATTTCAGCAGGGACCATCATCACCAGAAAATAGCACTTAACTTGACACATAGTACAATCAGAGTCATGCACACCATAGAGACTCTCCATTGAGCTGAGATAATAAATTAATGAATTTAAAATGAGTCTGTCAGTTTAACATGTTAATTTATTACAATTAATTGTATAAAAAAACAGTGTATAAAAAGAAAGAATTAGCACATGTGCCCAAAACCAGCAAACCACAAAAATAAATAAATAAATAAATACAAATAAAATAAAATAAATTAATCAAAATAAAACAAAACCCAAGGCCCTAAAACCAGCAAACAACAGCAAAACAAATAAATAATAATAATAATAATAATAAATAAAATAAAATATAAATAATAATAAAATAAAATAAAACAACATATGTGCCAAAGACTCTAAAACTAGCAAACCACAGCAAAATAATAAATAAAATAATATAATTAAGTGCTCATGGCCATTGATCTGTGTCAATGTTCCCCAATGCACTGACCTCTCTATGAAGCAAACGTTAAATGCATATCATAACACTTAGAGAAAACAAACTGTGAGAAAAAAATGGTCTTTTCTTTCTGTGAAGGATCGAATCAATCATCAAGACTGACAGAAGTATGAACTTAAAACCTGTTTCCTTGACATTCCCTTTTCCTTCTTGAGATCCAGTTAACTCATGATATCCTGCCCAAATAACAGTCCTCTCAAATTACATGTGCACTTTATTTAACTGCACATATCGTTTTTAGTGGACAATTATTTTAATGTGCGCTGGGAACATAAATGTATTGAGTTAGCTGGAAAGGGCATGTTCTTCTGACCTTTAGCTTTTTCTTACTGTACAGATCCGTATTAATGAGCAAATGGACTAATTCATGTCTGAAGCCCTCTCTGGAGGAGCTCTAGCTTTCACTGAATAAGTAAAATCATGTTTTAAAGATGAACTTTGTGATTTCAAACCCACCTGAATCAAACTTGTCTGTGTTTTAGTCACGTTAGCTAATTAAGGCTGTCCTGTGAGAAATCTCTTCCCGTCTGGATCTGTGGTTGCTGATACTGTACTTTTACAACGCTTCTCATTTATTTGGACGTAATTGACTTTTTGACCCTAATTGTCTCACTGTGCACAAGTCTTGTGCACCTTCATAGATTTAGACTATTAAGCCCAATTTTCTAGGTCAAATAAAAGTTGGTGATTCAAGCAGTAAGAATAAATTACAAAAAATAACTATTTTTATACATAATTATTTTTATAACTACATACTATTATAATTATAATAAATAAACTATAAATATAAATAAACAATTATAAATAAGAAACTACAAAAAAATTACAAAATGTACAATAAACTAAAGAATAATAAAATGCAATAACATTAAATTAAAGGTGACATATCATGAAGATCTGACTTTTCCAGGTTGTAAGTGCTATAATCAGGTCCCCGGTGCATCTACCAACCAAGGAAACGTGAAAAAGATTATTAACTCAGTAACTTTGTTTTGGGAAGCCTTTTTCTGCAACCGTCTGAAAAAACGAGCGCGTCTGATTTCGCTCCCCTAGTGACGTTGCAAAGGGATCTCATTATAATATTACTGCCCCCTGAAAAGTAATTTAATTACTGAATACAGGGCTCGCGAAATGGCTAGCCCGACGTCCCGGGGCTATTGTGTTTTCCAGTCGGGCTACCAAAATGTATCACCACCCTGCCCGACGGGCTATCTTGAACAGTGATATAAAATTCCTTCCTTGATTTGCATTGTTCACTCGCTTGTAGGGGTAAAGCAGATCATAGTTGATCGTTTGCACGTGTTTCTAAGTCTTGCCTATTTAAACATTCAAGTGTTTTAAACCATTCGCGCGCATTCGGAGCTGCACACTCATTCAAAGCGCGCACAGAGAGCCGCGTTTCAGACAATACGCGTACACAGAATTGATTCCTCTTTCGCATATCCTTGCATCTGAATGAACACATACACACAAAATTATCTCAAAATAACTGTCTCGGCAAGTATTCTCGTAAACACAGTCGGTTATGTCTTAAGTGAACATAAACAGTGGTGAAAGAAACCTCAAGTGCATCATTATATTAGATCTGTGCATTCGG
>NW_015549608.1:931443-935116 GCF_001515605.1 Sinocyclocheilus anshuiensis
ACTGTCTCGGCAAGTATTCTCGTAAACACAGTCGGTTATGTCTTAAGTGAATGTAAACAGTGGTGAAAGAAATCTCAAGTGCATCATTAAATTAGATCCGTGCATTCGGTCTTAAAGGGGCAGCAGCTTATAAATACCTGCTGTTCCATAAGCGCCACCTGCTGTTAGAGTGACATTTGCCTCTCATTCACAAAGCTAAAATCAAACCATTCTGTTTTTGCTTCAAATTTCAAAATGATACAATCGAATTGCAATCTAAATAACATGTATTTAGCATCTTTGTTTGGATCATGATTAAAATGCAGTGATTGCCTCTGATTTTAAATGGAAAAAGCACAGCCAAAGCCTTAGTTTGTTTAAGAGATTTATTTTATTTGTAATATTTAATTCTTTGATTGAATCGTTACATCCCTATATGCTACTAGTTTTTAATCATGCTGATTTGTCCGCAGTGAAGTTCAGCCGATGTCTTTTTTTTTTAATTCGGGCTACTTAAATTCATTTTGGGCTACCAAAATCTGAAGAATGTCTGCTACCAGCGATTTTTAAATTTTGCGAGCCCTGAAGGGGAATAATATGTCTCCTTTAAATGAATAAATGTTTATTTTATCAATATTTTTATATTAAAATTAAATATTTGCATATTAAAAAAAATATTTCAATAAAATAAAATTATTTTATTTTATTTTAATTATTTTATAAAATAAAATAAAATAAAACAGCAAAACAAAAAATAAAATAAAATACCAGCAAACATCCTTAGGTTTATTTTTTAATCCAGCAGGGAAGCAAGCTGAAGCTCCTGACCAGAAGTTCCCTGCAGACGGATACAGATTGTCCCTTTAGGCTCATTAACACTTACACTGGCATTTCTAAAGCTGCTTCAGATGTTAAGCGGGACCTTTAAGAGAGCGCAGAGGCAAACGGGACTGTAATGACTGATCACATTAATGCTTTACCTCAATCTCTCTCTCTATTTCTGCCATATAACATTCAGATCGAACACAACACTCTCAATATTACAGGAATAGTTCATCCAGAAAAATCAAAGTTACCAACCCTTGCTCTTTTCCATGCAACAACAGTTCATAGTGATCATTTCAAAACAAATACACCATAAAATCATCCTCAAATTAGTCAATAATGAAATTAATTTAAACTCAAGAGCCTTTAAACTTATTTTTCAGTCTGTTCAACACACAAATCTATCATATGACTTCAGAAGATCTGAAATATGCATCATATGCACTAATATAATTGTCCTTTTAAGGGCAAATTTTTTTATTAGCCATTTATCAATAATAATAATAATTTATTATTATTATTATTATTAAAAAATAAACAATTAGAAATAATAGGAAACTACAAGAAAAATCAAAAATCAAAATCAAAGAAATCAAAGAGTACAATAAACTAAAATAAAACGCAATAACGTATTAAATAAAATAAATAATTATTTTTTAAATTAAAACAATAAATATATAAAAAAAATAAAAATAAATATTGGACAGTATAAATCACTGTTCACTTGCATTATTATTATTATTATATTGTTAGCATGAATATTATAATTATAATAAATAAATTATAGATAATAAAAAATAAATAAACAATTACACTAAAAAATGCTGGGTTGTTTCAACCCAACTTTGGGTCAGATATGGACTAACCCAGCTGTCGGGTTAAATTTTTACATTACATTTTTTACCCAAAAGTTGGGTTAATCCATATTTGACCCAAAGTTGGGTTGAAACAACCCAGCATTTTTTAGAGTGTATCATTCACTCCATTGCCCTATGAATTTCAGTGATATAAATAATTATTTTTTAAATTAAAACAATAAATATATAAAAAAAATAAAAATAAATATTGGACAGTATAAATCACTGTTCACTTGCATTATTATTATTATTATATTGTTAGCATGAATATTATAATTATAATAAATAAATTATAGATAATAAAAAATAAATAAACAATTACACTAAAAAATGCTGGGTTGTTTCAACCCAACTTTGGGTCAGATATGGACTAACCCAGCTGTCGGGTTAAATTTTTACATTACATTTTTTACCCAAAAGTTGGGTTAATCCATATTTGACCCAAAGTTGGGTTGAAACAACCCAGCATTTTTTAGAGTGTATAACTAACAATAAATAAGAAAAGAGGTGTATATGTGTCCCTGGAGCACAAAAGCAGTGTTAAGTCGCTGGGGTATATTTGTAGCAATAGCCAACAATACATTGTATGGGTCAAAATTATACATTTTTCTTTTATGTCAAAAATCATTAGGATATTAAGTAAAGATCATGTTCCATGAAGATATTTTGTAAATTTCCTACCGTAAATATATCAAAACTTAATTTTTGATTAGTAATATGCATTGCTAAGAACTTCATTTGGACAACTTTAAAGATGATTTTCTCAATATTTCGATTTTTTTGCACCCTCAGATTCCAGATTTTCAAATAGTTGTATCTCGGCCAAATATTGTCCTATCCTAACAAACCAGACATCAATGGAAAGCTTATTTATTCTGCTTTCAGATGTATATATCTCAATTTATAAAAATTGACCCTTATGACTGGTTTTGTACTCCAGGGTCACATATGTGTTTCACAGAAGTAAGCAATATAGAAAGTCACCCAGGGCCAGAACAGCAAGAGAGCGAGTAAATGACGACAGAACTCGCATTAGAGACCGATCGGTTCGGGAAACAGGACTTAAGATTCAAAGATAAACCTCAGGCTGGAGGAATGCTGACTAAAAGCATCACAAACACGAGATCCAGCGGCTGTGAGGCACAGGACAGGAGACGGGATGTGAAAATACTCTGAGCGTGGACTAAACACTATCTATGGAAGAAACGCCGAGGCCTGATTTCCATCCTGGTACTCACCACATACTCGAAGACCAGCATCAGGGTTTCCTTGGTGTGAATGATGTCGTGGAGCAGCACGATGTTGGTGTGTTTCAGGCCTTTCAGCAGAGACGCTGCACACAAACACAAACTCGTTAACACATTCACGCCAATCAACCACTTTTACTCTTATATATGATTTATTTGTGCATTTTAAAATCTGATATTGCAGAGGCAGATGTCCATTTATCTGGCAGTCAGCAGTTCCTGGATTTAACATATAAACACAGCGGTAAGTTTCCCTGATATGAGGTTTTCCATGCTGAAATTAACCCTGTAAACAGAAAGCCTGATGTGCATATAGTGACTTTAACTAATAATAACTAATAACTTGTACCAAGACCTGAGCAGAACTTTTACAGAATTTGTATTAACCTTTTATTATTATTAATTCAATTCAAGTTTATTTGTATAGCGCTTTTTACGATACAAATCGTTGCAAAGCAACTTTACAGAAAATTCAGTTTCTACAATATTTAGTTATATACAATATTTGTATTATTATTAATACAATTGTTTTATTTTTAGAATTATTATCATTTTTATATAAATACATTAGAAATAATAAAAAAACAAACAATTATAAATAATAATAATAATAAATAAGAAACAAAAGTATAGTAAAAAGTAAATAATCAAAAATGAATAATAAACTAAAGTAAAATAAAATGCAATAAGTATTAAATAAAATCATTATTTTTTAATAAAATCATTATTTTTAAAATAATTATAAAATAAAATAAAATTAGTAAT
>NW_015549608.1:936099-938691 GCF_001515605.1 Sinocyclocheilus anshuiensis
TCATCTTCCATAAATAACTCTAATGCTGCTGTTTTCCACACAGCAAAAGGGAAAAGAAGCTGCGGCTGTCAAGCACCATAAAGTCTCATAACATATCAAATGTGTCAAAGGCCAAGCTTCAAATGAAAGAGCAATAAATAAAGAAACAAGAATGTTTAAAGACCGACAGTAAATAAACAGGCTGATGAGGACAGAATGGCTCTTATGAGAATCTCCAAACGCCTGTATTTGGCATTCGGGAGAAACAATGCAATTAAAGCTAATCGTCAATTTATAATGTGTCTGACGTGTTTTTCTCTGCATTACAACTATGCAATTGAACTGTACAACACAGAAATCTCATCTCTTTTGAGCAGAAAAACACTTAATTTACTACAAAGACGGAGCAAAACACTTCAAGTGCGTTTCGTGATGAATAGTAAACAGATTCGCGAGAATGTGGAAAATGTGATTAATTTTTCAAGGGCAAAAGAAAAGCTTCACTTTCCATCCTGTTAGTCTTTCGTAAAATCACTTTAACTAACAAAAGCCAGTTCCTGAATGACATCATCCTACAGGAAGTGACACACCAACATGTGTAAGCATCATTAATGGATTTGATCAACTTCCTGCTGACTGTCAATCCCTCGCGGAGCAATAATAATAATAATAATAAACAAACATTATAAATAATATTAAAGAAACAAATTAAAATAAAATGTAAACTCTCAAAAATGTACAGTAAACTAAAGTAAAATAAAATGCAATAAAGTATTAAGTAAAATAATTATTGTAATATTTTATTTATTAATAATTTATAACATTAATAATTTATTTGTTAACAATTATTATTTATTATTTTAATAAAATAAAGTAATTCAAACAAAAAATGTAAATAAAATAAAATAATAATAACATTTATTTGTTAATTTCTTTCTTAATTATTATTTAATTCATTAAAGGTCCCATGGCATGAAAATGTCACTTTATGAGGTTTTTTAACATTAATATGAGTTCCCCTAGCCTGCCTATGGTCCCCCAGTGGCTAGAAATGGCGATAGGTGTAAACCGAGCCCTGGGTATCCTGCTTTGCCTTTGAGAAACACTTTTAGTACATGTTTGTTTCTTGAAATAATATAAAAGTTAACTGAAATGAAATAAAATAAAATAAAAATTAAATTAAATTAAATTAAATTAAATTAAATTAAATTAAATTAAATTAAATTAAAATACTTGACAGTATAAGTCACCGTGCACCTGCAGTATTTGGAAAACTGAAGCTTGGATATTTATGTTTCAGAAAAAAGCAAGACAGAAAGTCATACAGGGACAGAACGACATGATATAAAAAATAATAATGATAATAATAACCAGTATCATTAATGGATTTGATCAAAAGTCACGTCAGTTAAAATTATTAAAAATAAAAAGATATGAAAAATATGAAAATGAACTTCACACTGACTGTCGATAACTCACTGAGCAATGACTAGCTTCAGCTCTTTTCTCATTTTCTCGTCAGCTCAGAAACTTTTTTATTCGAAACGTTGCATTTTATTTGACTTTTTTTAACTGATTATTTACACGGCTTTATGAAAGCCTGCTGTACGCTCTTCTAGAAACGCTGCCTTAAAGTCCCCATGAAATCAAAATGAAAGTTTTTTAGGTGTTAGTATCGATATGTTAGTCTTAAGGTTATCTATAAGGCAGTGTGCTCCAAAACAGTGACAAAATTCGCATTTAGAAGATATAAGCATTCAAAGCTTGCAGTTCGTCACTTCCGCCAAAACGGCTCAATGATTTTTTTGACGTCACATCGTACTTCAGCTTCTCATCAAACTTTCTGTCCAATCAAATGCTCTCTAGAATCCGAAGCCCCGCCCCCTACACTATAAAATAGACGCTGAAGCCGCGGCTGAAATCGGTAGTAACGCTACGTGTTTCTAAGCATTTCAGGGGACCTTTAAAGTTCAACACGAGCAGGTCGATCTTTCGTTTGCTCAACACAGTTTCATATGAGCAGCATGTTGTTTATGATCTGTTCTCCCACTGAAAATCATTCTCTGTAAGAAACACATGCAATGTATCCTTCGATTTAGTCTATGTAGTCAGCTCACTAGGTGTGTGCACAGAGCGATTCGACGTTTCTCTCTCATTCCACTCGCGTTCTGCCTTCAGCTTTAGTTTCTCTGTTATATTAAGGCCACAGTAAAACACACCTATTAAAACAAGCGTGCAGAGATGGAGAGACGGGTCGACTCACCCTCTCTGATCGCAGTGAACGGTGTTCCCTCCTCCTCCTGCAGACGAATCACTTTCAACGCAACCAGCTTCCCGTTCACCCTGCAAACACATGTTCATCTGTATCATAGGACTGATCCACAGAATGTGTGCATTGTGTTTACGTTCCTGTAGGTCAAACAGCAACTCTGACACCATGGGTTCGATTCCCGGGAAATGCATGAACTGATAAACTGTATACTTTGAAATCCAATGCACTTCCCACCCCTATCCGGAATGCTGAATCCCTGACAATTTTCAAGCGACAGCTGAAAACCCATCTCTTTCGAAGCTACTTGACTTCATCATAAAAAAAAATAAAATAAAAAAAAA